>NC_054474.1:128301224-128561224 GCF_017639515.1 Carcharodon carcharias
AATGTATTTCCATCCATTGTTTTATCTCTAACTTTTAGCCTATTTTGATCCCTTCCCCCTAACCCACTCCCACTAGGGCTATCTGTACCTTGCTCATCCTGCTTTCTATCCTTAATGTCACCTATTAGCACATTCCTTAGATAATATAACCACCTTCAACAGCTCTTTGTCCTTTTGTCTATGACATCTTTTGGTTATCTCCACCTATCACTGGCCCTCTGACCAGCTCTACTTGCCCCATCTCACACCCCCCCCCCCACTCCTTAAACCAGCTTATATTTCACCTCTTGTCTATTTTTCCTTAGTTCTGTTGAAGAGTCATACGGACTCGAAATGTTAACTGTGTTCCTCTCCGCAGATGCTATCAGATCTGCTGAGTTTTTCCAGGTATTTTTATTTTTGTTTTAGTATTAAAGTTATCTGTTTCAAGTAGGGAAACTGTCTGGTACACCAAGTTCATTACAGACTGAGATGAGGAGAATTTCTTTCTCTCAGAGGGTCATTAGTCTGCAGAATTCTCTTCTCCAGAGAGTTAGGTCATTGAATATATTCAAGGCTGAGTTAGATAGATTTTTAATTGACAAGGGAGTCAAGGGTTATGGCAGGACAGACAAAAAAGTGTTGAGGCTACAATGAAATCAGTAATGATCTTACTGAATGGCAGAGTAGGTTCAAAGGGCCAAATGAACTACTCCGGCTTCTCATTCTTGTGTGTTTTTGTATCAACCAAATTAAAATAAGATAATGATATTGACTCATTCACTGCGGTATTTCAATTCAGTATTATACCAAACACAATCTGGGGAAATTGGAATTGTCAGGCACCTCCACAGAGTGTTAAGATCCCCATGGCTACAAAGTATCAGACAGTAATCTACGAAAAGGTAGATTATGTGAGTTATCAAAATGTTCATAATATTCTGTTTTTAGCTATAATTACATACATCAGGATCATTTCAGTGACTGATGGTTGGTTTTATTGTCTCATTTTGCACATTGCATTTGTTTCGCACTGCATTCTGTGTTGGGCCCTGATAAATTATAGCTTTCTCATGCATGAAAGGCCATGTGAGCTGGACACTGAGAATTTTCATTTCTCTATACGCTTGACATTGTTTTGCTGCTGGGTTTAGTTCCCACCCCTTGAAAACTGCTCCAAAGAAACCATGCAATCTGCTGTACACTTTCCGATCAAGGAAACCAATTAAACCTGCAGGGGACTAAGGTAACTTTAAGAAAAAGCATTTATCAACACTCAAGCATCAAGTGCTGGCAAAAGTCATCACATGCAGCTGCCCCCTCCCCCTTCCCTGAACAACTCCGCATCTGATAAAATAGCAGTGTGTAGATTGTAGCTAAAATAAGATAAGACTGTTTCATTGTATGACATTCGATTACAGTGAAGATTTCAATATTTAAATGCAGAGGATTTGAGAGATAAGACCGATGATAGTGAATGTTCAGATCACCACCTTCAGTAGCAAACCATCTGTCATCTGATGCCAGGAAATATGCTCCTGGTTCCTGTGTCATCTCATTTGGAAGGGCACCAGAATTAATCAGAAACCTGGGAGTTGCTTGGTCCTCAGATGGCACTTATCGTTGTTTCAAATTAAAAATGAAGAAGTGCTGAGTTCTTCAAGTTATCACTGTCCTTCCATCAACCTGACAGTCAACAGAATTTGTCTTCCTAGTCACATCAGTGGGTGAAGGTAAACTGCTTGATTGTAAAACTGCTGCCTTTCTCCTCATTGTTCAAGCATGCGAACACACAAAGGGGGGAATTTTCCCAGAATGGCACTAATTGCAGTAGAAGGTGGGTAAAATGGAGTCCTACCCGCCGAAGAAAATGGCGTTTTTTCACGCCGTACCTTCCCGAACCCGCCTCATTATTTATGCATTCCTGGGAAACACGTCGTTTCCATGGTGGGCAGGCTCTCATTCGCCCGCCACGCCATCACCCCGCTGTTGCATCACGCCAGCAGCCATCTTTAAAGCGCTCATCGCCACCAGCTCACCACCACTGGCCGGGAGACATGGCCAGCAATGGCAAAAAGACCGCAGCCCCCCCGTTTCAATGACGGGTCCCTCAAGCGATTGCTGGTTGCAATGGAGCCCTGCTGGGATTTGCTCTACCCCTACTCTGGCCGCAGGATGGGTAGCAATGTCACCAGCCAGGCTTGGGAGGCGGTGGCAGTGATGGTCAACACAAACGCCCCGCAGAGGAGGACAGCCACCCATTGCCACAAAAGGATGAATGGTCTCATCCGTTCCACCAGGGTAAGACACTCTTTTCATCACTCCCAACTCACACACTCACAAACCATCATACACCCACAGGGACCTCACTCACTGTCAGTGCAAGGGACATCAGCATTCACTCTATCACACATACCATCATTGTCCTCATCCCGTCCATGGGACCACTCACCACCCACACAGGCCAGGCATACTTATCATCTGGCCTGGCAGGCATCCTGATACACTCTCCCCAACTCTATCCATGCAAGACAAACTGACTCACAACAGGAGGGAAAGGTTGCAGACAGGTGGAGGGATGCCGGAAATCAAAGTTCTGACAGAATTTGAAGAGCCATCCAGCTGGCCGGCGATGACCGGGACTTGTCCTGGGCTGACAGTGAGGTCGGCGCTGCTCTACCAAGTGAGGATCCAGCAGTGCAACATCCATCAGACAACCATGTCGTGAGTGATGTGTCCTCTTTCACAGGCCACTGCTATGCACTAATTATCTCCTCTTGCTTTCGCAGGCACATCTGCCAAGCATCCGACAGAGTCCATGATCTAGGGCCTCCAATCAGGCTCCGAAGAAACCTCTGAAGAGGTGTCTGAAGGCACCCTCCCTGAAGTCCCGTTACAGCACCCACCCACACCCTCCACCAGCGCAGAGACACAAACCTGTGGGACCCAGCTTTAGAGTAGCCTTGGGATCACATTCTGATGGGCACATTGCACTTTCTCATCCACGGGAGGCAGAGACAGGGACTCCCGTGGTCCCCGGCACTCAGAGGACTCAGATGAGCCTCTGGACTCAGTCATGTCACAGATGCTGGATCTGCAAAGACAAGCTCGGGAACCTCAGCAAGGGATGTCTGCTGCACTCCTTAGACTGCAAGGCACGATGGAGGAGTCTGTCCGTCTTCAGGCTGAGGTGATAGCGTCAGCATTGCAATGCACCGAGGTTAACACTGGCAGGATGGCAGCTGTCATGGAGACCTTGGTCCAGGACGAGACTCCTGCACTTCTGCACAGGCTTAACTTCATTGCTGCTGCCATAGTTGGCCTCCAACAGTGAGTATGTGAGAAGGGTGTTGGGCAACTCAATCTCACTCCAGCTATCCTTTCTGCTCATGGAGTCAGCCAGGGGCCCTTGGGCATCCATAGGGAAGAGGATCAGCAGGCACCTACTCCGGGGCCATCCAGCCAGGTGACTCTGGGAGTGACCGGCCCACCTGAGTCCTATATTCCTATGACCTCTACAGATCCAGCTTCACAGGCTGAGGAGGGTGCCACTGCCACACAGCAGGACCCAGAAAGCAGGCCGGGGTCCTTCAAGTCTCGGTCCTCCAGAGGACGGCCGCCAAAGTCATCACAGACAGGGTGTCACAGTCTGCAGGCTGCCTCCACCTCTGCTGTGGATGTCTGGGGAGCAACAAGATGTAGCGGCAGGGTTAGGAAAGTTAGGTAAAAGTAGTTGCACAGCCTGGACATGGGTGTTGATTACTTTTACATACTGTTTGCTATTGTCAATAAACTCCTAAGGATGTCACCCTGCCTGTGGCTCCTTGTTCTAATGAACAGTATTCTTGTCACTCAGATGTGAAACCTTTCTGCACAAGATAAATTCTGATGTCTCAGTCACTCTCTCCTCCGTCTTCTACAATCTCTGTAGGCCTTCAGGCATACAGCTAGGTCACCAGGATCCATGATCCTGATGTGGTCCTCCTGCAGCATGAAAGAGACAGAGAGACATGGTTATCACTGGCTGTACTTAGCACCTTTCCTGGCCCTGTGTGACCACCCCTTAATGCTTCCTGGAGAGTGTTGGTCACCCCTCGGATGGCCAGAGATGAGTGTGCTGCATGGTTGCCCTGTCAACGTGCGACATGGGAGACACTGGTCACCGTTGGCAAGGAGATTGTACAATGTGTGCTGTCCAACTGCTCTGAGGTTCAATAAAGTGATAGCAGACTTGAAGTCTGTGCCGGAGGGGTGGGGAGCAGGGTTGGGGGGGCGCGAGAGGTGAGGGGGTTAGGTATTGAGCGCTTGGTGGCCCTTTGTTGTCACCACGTTGCTTGCATAAGCAGGCAGGCTAGGAACCTGACTCCAATCATATCACTGTGGCTGTGTCTGAACTGTCTTAGTTGCAGAAGGATGGTCAGTTTATTCAGGTGTCCCTAATGTGTGGCCACTCCCCTTGCTTACCCTGCCCCCCACCTTGATTGCCTGTGCGTGGGATGCATCGCCAAGGCAGCACTTGACCCACTCCACCCCGCAGCAGTCGACTCCGAGGCTGGCTAGCACTTGCCCCCAGAAACCCCCCGCCACGGACGATACAATGGGGTTCCAAGAGCCTGGCGGGATGGCCTTTTAATTATATGCTAATGTATTACAATTAGCTCCCCGCTGACCAATGGCAGGAAACGGGGCCCGCTGTTGGTGGGCTGAGTGGACAATGTTGACCTGCCTTCACGCAATCATGAAGTGGGTCGTGCCATATTTTCTGCACACACCAACAATCACGCCTACTGCCAGCGGGCACAGAAAATTCTACCCTATGTTCTACAAAAGGTGTCACTATGTGGGGGAAGAAAACTCACTAGTTGGTAAAAATGGGAAATTTCTCTTTGTACCGAACCATTAGCTTTGCGCACTGATGGCTGAAGCTGATTATATTGTGTCAATGCTTGTTCAAAAAACAGCAAGCCTAGGGCAAGAAGAGTTGAGGATGGCCTTTTTGTCCAGAAGTCAGTTGAGGCCCTTAAGTGGCCACTTAAAATCCATTTAAGAGACACATCCCATCACCAATTGTTTGTAACCAATAGCAGGCTGGGGCCATACCATGTGCGCAACCTGGCAGGTAAAACCTGGTGGGTATGCCTGCAGCCTGGTGGGTGGTCCTGCTTATTTAGGCAGCAGATGCCCAGCGGACAGATGCACCGGCGGCTCGGACCACACGTGTGGTGACTCCCACCTGCACTTAAAACTAACACCCTATGCACTTGTCAGGGCCTCCCTCACTGTCCCTGGTGGGACCACCCCATCCACCTTCATTTTCAACTCCAGTGATTGTCCTGCAGCTTGGGCCTCTTGCAATACCAGAAGTGACCACCTCTCTTGGTGATGGTGCCAGTACAGGAAAGCTGCCAGCCTTTAATTGGCAGGAAATTCTCCCTGATCATGATGAGGACCCCGACTCCAGCCAGGTAAGTGGCTGATCGGCTTTAATCAGGTCGGGGTGCGGGGGTGGGGGGGGTGGTGGGGGGCGTTGCTCAGAATGGCTGCAGCAGGGTTGTCACCGGCTCTCCAGTTAGTGGGTGGGTCCACCACCATGACCATTAAGTTCTGTCTGTGCTCTCTGTTGGGTGATACTGACTGAAGACATAGGATTAGCATTCACATGTACACTGATGACATCCAGTTCTACCTTTCTACCACTACTCTTGACCCCTCCACTGTTTCTGTATTGGAAAATCGTTTGTCCAATTGCAATTTTCTCCAGTTAAACATTGGGAAGACCGGCACCTTCACCTTCAGCCTCCACCATACACTCTCAACCTTTGTCACTTATTACCTCCCTTCCCTTTACCTGACCAAACTCTTGGGTTGAAGCCAATTGTTCAGAATCTCAGCATCATATTTGATCCTGATTTAAGTTACCAATTCGGTATTCTTTCATCACAAAGCCTGCCTACTTTCTCCGAAATAACATTGCTCCTGCTTCAACTCAACTGCTGCTGATATGCTTATTCACACCTTTGTCACCTTCAGACTCAACTATTCTAATCTTCATACAAGTCAGCCTTCCATTTCTCATGCTCCATAAACTTCAGCTTGTCCAAACCCCTGCTGCCTATATTCAGTTTCATTCATTCATCACCCTTGTGCTTGGTGACCTACCTGTCTCCTGGTTCTCCAATCCCTGCAATGTTAAATTCTCATACTAGTGCTTAAAACCTCCATAGCCTTTCCCCCTCCCTATCTCTATAACCTCCTCCAGACATAAAAACTTCCTGGAATGCAGTGTTCCTCTGAGTCTGGCCTCTTGTGCATCCTCCATTACTCAACCCTCAATTGGTGACTGGCCCCTCAGGTGTCTGTGGTGTATTGAAAATTGCAATTTGCATTTTGTTCACTTAAGGCTCCTTCACAAACATATACCAGCAGAGGAAGTCTGTTAGGAAGAAATAATAAAGGATTCATGTTTGACAGCTCATAAAATTCTAATTCTAAATGTCTCTGGCTGAATATATAACAGTTTCTGCCCCAAGAACTTCACAGTGTCTATGTATCACATTCAGGAATTCCTCCTTAAACCATTCCACCTCTCCACCATCATATCCTCCTTTATGACTCTCCTTAAAATCCATCTGTTTGAACAAGCTTTCAGCCACATGTCCTGATTTCTTCTCCTCTGGTTAGTACCCATCTTTGTCTGATTATAGTTCTGTGTGACTAATCTTCGTCTATTAAAGAAGCTATTTAAATTTATGTAGCTGTTTGAATCCAGCTGTTATTTATGGATTTTAAAGTTGTTTTGAGCTTGTTGTGGTCAGCAGTAGATGCTATGGGAAGTCTTATCCATCTTTCATTTGGATTTTGGGAACCCCTGAGCTTGGACTATGTTCATTGACCTTAGTAGGACTTTCATTCTAGTGCCTCCTGCAAATTCTAATGAAGAAGTTACCTACTATAGATTCTAAGATCAATTTCTTTTATATCAATATCCAGGATCAGTATTTGGGAAAATGGGAGACTGGCTAAATCTATCTCTCTCAGGAGTTTATTGCCATTCATCCTATTCAATGTCTTTTTTGTTGACATGTTGATCGTACAGTACAGGATAAACATTGATTGAGTGCTCATTTCTTTTTTGCATGACTTCTGGCCTCTCGAGCATTCCCAATTGTCTTCACTCCACCAATGATAGCAATGCCTTCAGCTGACTAAGCCCTGGAATTTCCCCCGAATACTTTCCAGCTCCAAACACCTTTCTCCACCTTAAAGGCTCTTCTTAAAATCTACCTCCTTTTGAAGCTGATCATCTCAGTCCCTGGACATCCTCAGGGTAATATCCTCAGCCCAACAGCTTCAGCTGCTTCTTTAGTGACCTTCCCTCCATCATAAGGTCAGAAGTGAGGATGCTGCACAATGTTCAGTATCATTCACAACTCTTCCAATAATGAAGCAGTGGAAGCCCAAGTGCAGCAAGATCTGGGCAATGTTCAGGCTTGGGCTGATAAGTGGCACATGACATTTGTCCCAAAAAGAAAATGTAGGCAATGACCATCTTCAACAAGACAGAACCTAACCACCTCCCTTGACATTCTCCCTTTGTCAAATCCCCACTCTCAACATCCTGGGGGTTACCTTTAACAAGAAACTTGGACTAACTGCATAAATAATATGGCTGCAAGAGAAAATCAGAGGCTAGGAACCTTGTGACAATTAATTCACCACCTGACTCCCCAAAGCCTGTCCATCGTTAACAAAGCACAAGTCAGGAGCGCAGTGGAAGATTCCCCACTTACCTGGATGAGTGCAGATTCAGCGACACCATCCAGGATAAAGCAACCTACTTCGTCAGCACCCTATCCATCAATTTATACGTTAATTCTCTCCACCAGTGGCGCACAGTGGCAGCAGTGTGAAGCACCTGCAAGATGCACTGCAGTAACTTGCCAAGGTTCCTTTGTCCGCACCATGCATACTCATGATCTCTACCACCTAAAAGAACAAGTGAAGCAGACGATGGGAACACCACCACCTGCAAGTTCACCTCAAATTCACACACCATCCTGATTTAGAACCAAATTGCCATTCCTTTTCTGTGACATGGTCAACATCCCAGAAACCCCTTCCTAACAGCACTGTAGATGTACACCACATGGCCAAAGCAGCTTATGAAAGCAGCTTACCACCACCTTTTTAAGGGAAATTAAGGGTGGACAATAAATGCTGACCTTGCTAGTAATGCTCACATTCGCATGAACGGTTAAAAGAAAAGCTTTTGGGCACCTGTCTTATTATCTCCTTATGCAGTTTGGTGTCAAGGTTTGCCCCGTGAAGAACCTTGGAGGTATTACTACATTAAAGGTGCTATAGGAATGCAAGTTGTTGTTGCTGCTGAAAGGCAGAATTGGGGCCAACTTCAAAATGCCGGAGAATGCATCTCCCCTTCAAAAATCTGCCTCTGTAAAAAGTGAATTTTTGTGTATCTGAAGTTTTCCCTTTAAATGTTATCACAAATTAAATATAAATATAGTTTGTTATAGCCTCATGTCCCACTGCACTCTCACTGTAGCTTTTTCTTTGTCTTTAGAAGGTCACTGGTTTCAGTTTCCATGGGGAAAAAAAATACTTAAATGTGGAACGTGATTCCCAAAACATTCGTGAATATCCAAAATCCCATGTAATGTGTAATGCAATCCAACTTCTTCAGTCTGTTGAAAACAATGGCCTTAACCATTGGCCTGGTTTCAAGCACTGTATGCTTGAGCTGTCAATTTTGTTAGATGTGTTGCGTAATTCAGCATCTTCTGCATGTTTCTCATCTATAATGCATCATAATTCAATCCTTGGAACAACCTCCCTCTCATTCCACTGTGGGACTTTCACAATGCTGAATGCTTTAAAGCTAAATCAAATATCAACCTGCCAATTGGATTTGTGCTGTTGGTTTGTTTATTTGGAATTCATTAACCTGTGGCCCTTAATAGTTATTTAGAATTTTATTTCTCCTCTGCGCTTCAGGGTCTTATATAACTAAGGACTTCCAAAAATGGGTAGTTCTAGCATGCTATAAAGAGACCATGTAGTTTGTTGCATTAGCTCAAAGACCTTGCTGATTCAAAATGTTTCTATCTTAATTAATAACTGGTTGCCATGGGATCAATTCTGAGCGAGGTGGATGTGGCAATTTAATGTGTCTTAAATTTAACTTTTCTAAATTAATGCCCTGCTGAAAACCATACACCATTCTATGTCTATATTTGTTGCATCATTCCCTTATACTTATTATTATTTTTTCCCAGTTTCTCTCTACCACTGTTGAAGACAATGTTTCATGTAAGGAGACTGTTCCCAGTACCATTGACAGCCCTCTGACATCTCACCCACATCCCCATCATTAGTACTGGGGTGGGGGTGCTGTTGAACTGTAAAAGGCATCATGCCAGAGCTCCCTCTCAACCCTTGGTTGATGTCCACACACGTACTGTTTCACTAGGGAACATTGGCTAGTCATCAGGACAGGGAAGCATGGCGGAGGATTTTCCATGTCTAGCCCAGGAGCATTAAAGTCATCCCAGCTGGGATGGCTGAACTCAAGGTGGTGTCCTAGGTCCACCCTGCTTCATCAGTGACCTTCCTTCCATCATAAGATCAGAAATGGGGATGGTATTGATGATTGCACAATGTTCAGCATCATTCGTGACTCTTCAGATACTGAAGCAGTCCATGTCCAAATGTAGCAAGACCTGGACAATATCCAGGTTTGGGCTGACAAGTGGCAGGTAACATTCGCTTCACACAGGTGCCAGACAATCACCATCTCCAACAAGAGAGAACCTAACCATTGTCCCTTGCCATTCAATAGCATAACAATCACTGAATCCCCCCACTATCAACATCCTGGGCGTTACCATTGACCAGAAGCTGAACTGGACTAGCCATATAAATAGTGTGGCTACAAGAGCAGGTCAGAGGCTAGGAATCCTGCAGTGAGTAACTCACCTTCTGACTCCTCAAAGCCTGTCCACCATCTACAAGGCACAAGTCAGGAGTGTGACGGAATACTCCCCACTTGCCTGGATGATTGTAGCTTCAATAACACTCAGGAATCTTGACACTATCCAGGACAACTTGATTGGCAACCCATCCACAAACATTCACTTCCTCCACCACTGATACACAGTAGCAGCAGTGTGTACCATCTACAAGATGCGCTGCAGCAACTCACCAAGACTCCTTAGGCAGCTCCTTCCAAACTCACGAGCACTGCCATGTAGAAGGACAAGGACAGCAGACACATGGGAACTCCATCACCTGGAAGCTCTCCTCCAAGCCACTCACCATCCTGATTTGGAAATATATTGCCGTTCCTTCACTATTGCTGGGTCAAAATCCTGGAACTCCCTTCCTAACTGCACTGTGGGTGTAACCACACCACTTGGACTGCAGCGGTTCAAGAAGGCAGCTCACCAACATTTTCTCAAGGGCAACTAGGGATGGGCAATAAATGCTGGCCCAGCCAGGGACGCCCACATCCCATGTGCGAAAAAAAAACTTAACTCGGTAAGAAAAGTTAAAACATTCTGCTCCCATTTCCCACTGTGGTATATTTAAGCCAGTACATGACAAGAGACCCACCAACCCACTGCTTCTCTAGCCAGTGAAACATGCTTTCCTGTTTCAAGAGTGTAGCAACTTACTGCTATAATAACAGAAACACATTTCCATTTACTAGAAAATGTGCACTTGAAAACTTACTGATATTTCATTCTAAATCCAATTTTGAGGAACACCTTATTTCATGTTACAGGAATTAACTGTAAAAGTAAGATTGAAGAAGATCTGAAATGCTCTGATTAAAGCATACACAATCTGGTGTAGGACCAGGGAGTCCAGGACTGCCAGAGGTGCTACCTTTTAGATGAGACATTAAAGCAAGGGTCCGCCTGCCCTCTCTGGAGGGAGTAGTATTATTTTCAAGGAAAAAGATTTCTCCCTATGTCCACGTGAATATTTATCACTCAACCAACGTCGCTAAAAGTAGATGATCTGGTCAATTATAGTATTGCAGTTTATAGGACCTTGCTGTGTGCTGTGGCGTCCAACCCACTACTCAGAATGGCAGGAACTCATCCCAATTCTGTGCTTGGAAACTCATTAATTATGCACAAGCGAGCATTGGGCTGAATCACCTGGCAGGTCAGGAGCTGATTTGCCTGCCCGCAGTCAGCTGGTGGGGTCAAAGGTCTGGGTGCCACATTTAAATGCCAGTCCAACACATACATCTCACTCTCTCCAGTCCACCTGTCTCCCGGACACGTGCAGAGATGTCTTCCAGCCACAAGAAGGCCGAGAGCCTCAAGAGGAAGGCAGCACCCTGCTTCACCCACCAGACCCTCCAGGCCTTGATCAGAGGGGTGCTAGGGCACAGGCAAGCCCTGTGTCCAAGGGATGGCTGCAGGACGCACACCATCCTCCCCTCTCCGGCCTGGGAGGCCAAAGCAGAGCAGGCCAGCACGACTGGCAACTGCCCCTGAAACACCACCCAGTGCAGGAAGAGGATCAATGATTTCATTCGCTTCACCAGAATAAGTCATCCTTCAACTCCCTCTAATATCAAACTCTCATCATGGCATCATGCACTCAAATGGCTACTCTCTTCAGGGATCTCACACAACCATTGGTGGTGGACACATAACAACACTGCTTGTCTCACGGAAACTTTCACATCACCACCATCCCATCTATCATGTTACTCAAACTCCATCCTCTGATGCTTCTGGGGAGGGCTCACCTCACACAGGGGACATGCATCTCGCCCAACCTCTGCTCCATCCCTTTTCATCACATGCCTCTCTTTCTTCTTCATAAAGGCCAAGCTGGCACACAACAGGTGCAGAAGGTTGTAGACCTTTTTAGGTGGGTGGAATAGCCGACATCATTGTCCTCAGTGAGTTTGAGGAGGTTGCAGCCGGGCTGGCTTGGGAGGACAGGGGTGGCTCCTCTGGGGAAGGGGAGATTGGCCTCTCCCAACAACCTAGTTCAGATCACTTCATCAAATCCTGACTATGATAGTGACTCACATGCCATCTTATATAGCTCATGGTCACCAACTGAAACTCTATTTTCTTGTCTAAGACCCTCCGCCTGGTCTAAAGGTTCTTGTCTTGGATATCAACAGCACATAACAACTTGGATGAAATTTCACCAAATGTGATACATCTTTATTAAACCACTAAGCAATAGTACACACTCACCATAAGACAGGTTACTTAGCTTCCCTGTGAGCCGGAGTTTGTCTCGGTGGTCAATCCGATGACGAGTTCTCCTTGTGCGTCTTCTGAGCAACTGACCAAATTGATCTTACCACTGCAGCAAAGATGTTTCTGCGGACTCTTTCTTTATACCTTTCCTTTGCTGTGGCCCTGTGTGCTGTATCAGGTGAAGCCTGCTTTTAGTCCATTTATTTGGTTTCCAATTACATCATTGTGCATCTCCATGCCTTCTCCAGGTGAACTCTAGTTATGCCTGTCCTGAAGGTCACGCATGAGGTGCTGTAGCCAGCTTGACTCCACTTTTTTTTATCTCTAACACCATTATCAATCTCTGGAGCTGGGAGAAGGCAGATAATTTATTGCCCCTTAATGAAGCTCAGCTTATCTTCCCTGGGACGAGCCCTCCTACAGTTCAAGTCACTTTACAGAACTTGCTGATTCTAGTAAGGCTTTCGCTTGACTAAATTAACCATCATGCTTTTTGTTTTGAGCCCACAGTGCAATTCAGTACAGTACCTTACATATCTTCAGTCTGAGTTCTTCTTATACCTTGATATTCCATGTTACTGCCATGAGACAGACTCCACACACAGGGTTACACTGCACTGATCTACTTCGATTAATATAAAAGAAATAAGGAAACAATTACATAGTTAAAAAGTGATTGTACATTAAAAAGGTAAATAATACGTTGGCTTACACTAGGCACCAGCAGACCGAGGCCCGCAAGGCAGCTGAGCACCAGGCTGAGTCCCCAGACCACGTCTGAAGAGGAAGCTCTGAAAGAACCATCATGGTGCTCACACACACACCCTCCACCAACTCAGAGACACACACATCAGTGGGGCACAGCTATAGATTAGGCTCGGGCTCACTTTCTGGAGAACACCTCACTGACACGCCCCCTCAGCAATTGAAGGCAGGGACAGCCCAGGTCTCCTCAGTATAAATCAGAACCGAGCCTTGAGGCCTACAACACTTAATGTGGGAGTCGGAAAGGCAGACCAGTCAGCTGCTCAGAACTGGCCTGCTCTGAGTTCGAAAGGAGAGTGAGAGAAAACAAATAGTGCCATCACAGGAAAACAGTAAGTTCATTGGTTGATAAGAAACTGCTGTTAGGGACTGTCTTTAAATGGCTGTAAATGAGAAAAGTGCACTATCTTTAAAGAAGCATCTATACTTCGGGCAGAATCTTCGGCTCAGCGAGCGGGCTTTGCCACCGGTGTAAAATGACACACAGTAATGTAATGGCCCCTTGAAAATCTCAGGCACCTGGGAGTGACTCAGGATGTAGGAGTCATGGCAACTCCCAGTGTACCATGAACAAACGTGCAGCATTTGCTTCCAGTGATTACACACCAGGGGCAGAATCTTCGGCTCAGCAAGCAGGCCCTGCCCCCGCATAAAATGATGCGTGGTGACATTGGGCATGTCTTAAGGTTGGCGGGCAGGTGAAGTGCCCAGGTGGCCTTTGCATTTTTCATTGAACCTCATTCATGGGCGGGATGGAGTTTCATGAAGGTTTTTAAAGGTTTGAAAATATTTTCAATAAAATTAATAGACACGTCCCAGCTCATGTGACAGTTTACATGAGGGGACATGTCCTACATTTTTCTTTTCCTTTATTAAGGTTTTTTTAAGCTTAAATTAATCTCCCTGAGCCCGCACAGGGAGCACATAATGCTTCCAGGTGCACGTCACACTGGGAGGGCCTTAAGTGGCCTGTCCACATAAAATGGCAGCACCCAGCCAATCGCAGGTGGTGATCGGCTACGCGCACATCCGCGCTCACTCCCGTACAAGCCCCCAGATGGGGAGAAAATGCTTCCCCAGGTCTACATTATTGAAATGATAGCCCTTATGGTTTATAAACATTAGGGCTTGCTGCTATGGAGCCCGTATAGCCACATGGGTTCAGTCTATTACACCTCATACCCTTGGGAAGCCTGGTTGGCAGCGAAGCCGGAGAATCTCACAGCCTTGCTATCTTCGTCCAGAATAATCCTGGACTAAACCAGGATAAACATAATGATGGGCCTTCCTGTAAAGGGCATCTGTGACGTCCTTTATGCACCAATGTGTTGCAGACTGAGAGATGACACACAGGTCCCTTGTGGATCCCTGGAAAGACTCAGAGGCAAAGAAAGTGAGCGCTGTGGTCACTTTCAAAGTTACTGGCAGGGCATACGCTTCAACCCCATGGGGCATCAGGTCTTCACGAAGAATGCGGCATATGTGATGCACCAGAGCTTGGGACAAGCAAAGACATGCAGGGCCTTTCCTCTCACTCATTTGTAAAAAGAAGACTCTTCTATGATAAATCCTAGGGCCAGAATTTTCCGGCCTCCTGCAGTTTGTTCCCCTGTGGTGGGGCCAATGAGCCATTGAAAACTCTATTCACATTGGCTGGACCGAAAGATCCCACATGTGTGAGGGGCTGGAAAATTCCGGCCTAGGCCTGGCGAGTTGCCTCCTCCACAACAATGTAAATAATGTGGGATAACTTGGGTATGAAGCCTGCAAATTGACTGCCCTTTGTATTTTAGTCTCACGTAGTTTTGGCTTTGCATGGGCTGTAATAAAACTACACCTGACGTGAAGCAAAATCAAACTTTATTTTAACTTTCAGATGTTAACCAAGAGACAGTGGTTCTGTGGGCTTATTTCAAGAGTCAACAGGCTAGATGTGTGGATGTAGGCGGGCTCTGTCTTACCTGATCCAGATATTAAAACTCCATTCCTCCAAAACTGCATCACTCCAAGTAGGTAATGGTCATTGCATATAAACATACGAATCAGGGGCTGGAGTAGCCACTCAGCCCCTTGAGCCTGCTCAGCCATTCAATAAGATCGTGGTTGACCTGACTGTAATCTCAACTCCATACTCCTGGTGACCCCCTATATCCTTTAACTCCCTTGTTAGTCAAGAACCTATCTGCGTCTGCCTTAAAAATATCTAAGGCTTGGCCTAAATAGCCAAGTGGTTATGGTACTGGGTTTGTAACCCCAAGATCAAGAGTTCAAATCTCACAATGACAAACAATGTAACTTCATCTGAAACAGATGGAAACAGGTTTGTACTCAAAAGAGTTAAAAATATTCAATGATCAGCCTCCATTTCTCTCTGGGAAAGAGAGTTCCAAAGACTAACAACCTCCCTTCATCTCAGCCTTGAATGGGAGACCCCTTATTTTTAAATGATGCCCCCTGGCTCTCGTCTCTCCCACAAGGGGATGCAACCTTTTAACACCCATCTTGTCAAATCCCCTTGTGCATATAATGTAACTGCACCAGGACCTTGTGATCAATCTGCTAGGGATACTTGGTTTAGAATTGAGAACAGAAATTTCTGCTAGTTTCTGTATTACATGTCAAAGCAAACAAAAAAACTTCTGCAACACCTTTTTATACTTTTGCATTTGCTTATTGTTCCCACCACACTCTACTAAATGAAACTTATTATGTATCTTGTAAAAGAATGCTTAGTCCAATGCAGCAATCCGACTGTCAATACTTAAGAAAAAATTAGGGGGTGAAAAGGAACGAGTGACAGAAAATTGCATACTTGCCAATATTTTTATAAAAACACCAAGGATGCTTCTCATTTCTCTTCCCTGCCTCAACATGTACTCTCAAAAATGTTTAGGCTTTCTTTGTTATATATTTTCTTTCACTCAAACTAACCACCTCGGTCTGTTCAATTCTATTATTGTTAATCAATGCCTTTCAACAACTTGTCAGATCTTTTTGAAATCTGCCTTTCATTATGAGACACCCAGACTCACCACAAAAATCTCTTTGCTTCCCTCCAGTGCCTATGCTTTTCAATCGAGGTTAGAAGTGATGATCTAGATGAAATATATGAAATTTCACATCATATCCATTGGCCAAAATTATATGTACCTCAAGTGTTACATTTAAATATTTTCCAGCTATTCCTCCTAAGCAGAGTGCTGACAGAAATATTAGTAGCTTAAAATTTGCTGGCAGCATCGAGCTATTTAGACTTGCTACTGCCTGAGTGGAGAATGGCGGCATGTCAAAGGAGTTGAACGAGTGAAATTGATGGACTGGAAAATGGCCGTTGGATTTTCATATGGGTTAATATAAAGTAATATATGTTGGAACAGAGAACGTAAGCCATATGTACACATGGATAGATCAAATCCAGCACGCTTTCTCATCATCTTCAGCCCACAGAGTTCTGTCTTTTAATCCCTTCTGGCAATATTGTGGATTTTTGAAATGGGCCATCGCTGAAAGATGTTGTAATTGCGCCAAGAGATTTTCAGCAGACATCAATCTCTTCCTCTGGCACACAAACATAACTTGCAATCTTTGAATCGTTCCATTTGCCCTCCTGAACCTTCTGCAATGCATGGTTTCTGACAATGATGTATCAGGTATTGGGTTTATTCTTGCCTAGTCACAGAAGATATACAGGTGAAAGTCAAGTTCACATGAAGCACAAGGTGATAAACGTTATATTGTGGTCAGCCATCCAAGAAACAGGTCGGCACCAAATCAAATACAAACATCATGTGACTTTTGGCTTTGTGCTTGTTAGGCCGTTCTATCCTTTGAACTGGCTGTTTTCCTTCAAATATGTCTCAACCTGTTGTTGGGGGTGGGGGCTCCCTTCCAATCTGGTGCACCTCTTGCTGACAAAAATAGTCACTGCTTGCGATTTTAATTTAAGAAGACCATGTACCATTTGAAGAAATATTATTCATGCATTTATAGATGTTGTATATTTTATATCTCAGACTCATGCAGAGATGACAATCGCTTCTGTGGGCAGGACTTTTACTTCGTTGGGCAGGCCCGGGAGTAGCCTCGAAGATGCTCGCCGCCCGTGATTGGGCCCTGACTGCGATTTCATGCTGGCTGGCTAATTATCAGCCAGCCATCACGAAAGGCATGTTCAGAGCCTCAGCGCTGCCAGGGTGGAGGTAGGAAGAGCGCTGAAGTCCTGCGCATGCGCAGGTTGAAAGCACAGAGCTGAAGATTTTTAACATTACAAATGAAGAGTTGAAAAATAAAGGAAACATGTCCCCTCACTTGACTTTGTCACATGAGCAAGGGCAAGTTAAAAATGAGTTTTAAAAGTTTTTTTTAAATCACAGGTTGAAACCTCATCCTGCCTGTGCATGAGGTTTCGCAAAAAATGCAAAAGCCGCTTGTCCTTTTCATCAGCCTGCCAACCTAATGGTAGTGTGAATACATCTCTGTGATAAGGCTCCTGTCATGGAGATGCAGTGGAAGCCCTAAGAGTTGCTCGATTGCAGGAGGATGATGACAACATACAGTGAAGAAACCCAATAGGTCTTCACACAGCCTCTGAGAATGTCTGACCCCCCTCTGGCTGAGGGCAGCTCACTTGCGCTTGGTGATCAGGGTCATATCATGGAGATGCAGCCATGAAACTTTAAATGCACCGGATCCTTTGTCAGCCTTCAGCACCTGACTCCTTCAGGAGGACAGTATCAGTGGTCGCAGAGGCTGATGTGATGGGGGGCCAGCCCCACCTTAATGGTGCTGAGAGCACACGGAGAGAATGACGGAACTCTGTGACGCCTGCCCACAACACTCTATCAGCAATAACAAGCACCATCGAGGTGCAGAAATCAGTAATGTGTCCAGTGAGTCTGAAGCTGGACCATCACTTTGCTCTCAAGGTTACACATTGCACAGGGAAGAGGCCCTGGACTGAGACACCTGCCTTTGTATTGTGCAGGAACCAAGGTTTCACATCTGAGTGACATGAATACTGCTCATTAGAACTAGGGAGTTTATTGACAATAGTGTACAGTATGTGCAAGTGATTAACATTCATGCCCAGGCTGCGCAATTACATCTTCTTAACTTTCCTAACCCTGCCTGTCTTGGTGCTCCCCGGACATCCACAGCGGAGGTGGAGGCAGCTTACTGACTGTTACATCTTGTCTTTGATGGCCTTGACAGGTGTCCTCTGGAGGTCCAAGGCCTGGAGGGCCCCGGCTTGCATTTGGGGTCCTGCTGTGTAACAGTGACACCTTCTCCGGCCTGTGGAGCTGGAGCTGCTGGGGTCACAGGAAGAGGGGATTTGGATGGGCCGGACACTCTCGGAGTCACCTGGGTGAATGACCCTGGGGTGTGCAGCTGCTGATCCTCTTCGTATGGGTGCCTGGAGGCCTCTTGCTGACTCCTTGATGAGAAGGGGAAACTGGAATGAGATTGAGCTGCCCCACACCCCTCTCGCATTTACACTGCTGGAGGCCAACTTATGGTGTCAGCGATGGAGTTCAGCCCGTGCAGCAGTGAAGGAGCGATGTCCTGGACCAAGGTTTCCATGGTGGCTGCCATCCTACCAGTGTTGACCTCAGTGCATTGGCATGCCGGTGCTATCACCTCAGCCTGAAGGCAGATGGACTCCTCCATCATGCCTTGCAATCTGAGAGTGCAGCGGCCATCCCGCCCTGATGTTCCTGAGCTTGCCTCAGCAGCTCCTACAACTGAGGAATGACCAAGTCCAGAGGCTCATCATCCGACTCGGACTCAGCAAATTTCTGCCCTGCAGCAGTCCTCTGCGTGCCGGGAACATGGGAAGTCCTAGGCGCCACCTGCTTTGCATCAGACAGTGCGATGTACTCAACAGATTGTGACCCTGAGATTACTCTAGAACTAGGTCTCACTGAGCTGTGTGCCTCTGCGCTTGTGGATTCTTCTTCTGAGGTTTCTTCGGAGCTTGATTGGAGGCCTTGGGTCATGGGCTCTGTCGGCTGTTTCCCAGATGTGCCTGTGAAAGCAAGGAGAGATAATTAGTGCATGGCAGTGACCTATGAAACAGGGCACCTCATTCACTGCATGGCTGTCTGATGGGTGTTGCACTGCTGGATCTTCACTTGGTAGAGCAGGCAACCTCACTGTCAGCACAGGACTGGTCCAGATCCAGCTGGATGACTCTATTTTCATAGTCCGTGAGACCTTGATTTCAGGCATGCCTCAGCCGGACCTCTCTCTGTTATCGTGTACCAGTTTGTCCTGCATGAATAGAGATGGAGAGAGTGTAAGCAGGATGTCTGCCAGGCCAGATGATAAGTATGACTGGCATGTGTGGATGGTGAGTAGCCCCATTGATGGGATGAGGGCAATGAAGGTGTGTGTGAGAGAATGAATGGTGATGTCCCTCGAACTGGCAGTGAGTGAGGGCCCTGTGGATGTGTGATAGATTTGTGAATGAGTGATTTGAGAGTGATGAGAAGAGTGACTTATCCTGGCAGAACGGAGGAGATCATTCATCCTCTTGTGGCACTGGGTGGCTGTCCCCTTTTGTAGGGCATTAGCACTGACTGCCGCCTAACAGGCCGGATTGGTGATGTTGCTGCCCCTCCTGTGGCCAGACCGGGGGCTACAGCACATCACAGTGAGCATCCACAGTGTCCAAAAGGTGTTTGAGGGTCAAGTCATTGAATCTGGGGGCTGCAGTTTTCTTGCCTTTCAGAACCTTGTCTTCTGTGCAATAGTCCTGGGCAGGAAGCACGGAGAAGTGTGCACGTGGCTGCACTTTAAAAACGGCGTCCGGCATGAGAAAGTGGTGAGATGGTGGCATGGCCGGGGAATAAGAGCCCGCTCGCCATTGAAACAGTGTATTTCCCGGGAATACATGACTAATGAGGTGGGATTGGGATGATACGGCTTGAAAAGCCCCCGTTGCGGCCAGTGGGTAAAATGTTCTTTTTCCCACCCTGCTACTGCACTTAGTGCAAATCTGGGACCATCCCGTCATATTTATTTGATCTCTTAAGCTTGCACACACTTCAGCTGTCCCTCCTGTACTGCTCTGTCCAGCTGTCTCCCAGCCTCAGGCCCCTTTGTATGTTGTAGCAGTACGAATTGCTCAGTCAAATAGCATGGAAGCAGGAAAGATGCTCTGACCAGTCCACCATAGCTGGGGAGAAGCGCTGGTGTAAACGGGCATTGAAATATTGAAGCCAATGGAAAGGTAAATAGTATGGGATGCATAACAGGCAGGTAGTTTGATTATACTTCTATATCCTCTATTGCTGAAGTTTATTACCCCTCTCCATCACCGACCCACCCCCCGCATCCTGAGGATTTAATTGAATGTCAGGAATTTTGTAGAAAACCCCTTTTAGTTATGGCCCAACACATATTTTGTTCTTTTAATCTCGGTGGGTGTGGCAGTGTTTCAAAACTGATCCTTTGCAATGCAAACAGAAGATGCTGGAAAAACTCAGCAGATCAGCCAGTGTCTGTGGAGAGAGAAACAGAGTTAATGTTTCAGGTCAATGGCCTTTCATCAGAACTCCTGCAGTATTTATTTGAAGAGTGGACAAAAGGCCCTGAAGAAATGTTGAGACATTCCTTTGGTTTTCGTTACTCCTTCCCCCTGATTTCACATCATGCCTGTCCATGAAAAGGCTGTGAATGATGATCCCTCTACAATTGATAAAAATGCTGAGAAGTCCTTTTCAAAGATTTTCAAAGGCATCATCACATGCTGCTATTCTAGCTTGTAGAATGGTGTTGGCCGAACTATGGTACTTAGAATAAAATGCAATGGCAGCAATGAAGCCTTGAACAATCTCTCTGAGGGAAAATCCTGTATAGATGGAAAATGTGGCCAGGTTAATGGGAAATGAGTTGATTAGAGTTAGTGCTCCAACCAGCAATATTATTAATTCATTCCTCATCATTATTAAGTTAAATCACCTATAACCAAAAATGGAGCGAATTACAACAGGTTATCTGGCCCACTCAGCAGCTCAGTGTGTGCACTTCATAAACATGTTCATGCCATTCTGCTGGATACTCTATGAGTAGATTCGTGTCACTGATTCTTCTGAATGCTGTTCACGCTAACACAGATGAATGGGAACTTTGAGAATTTGTACCTCCATTTATATTATGACATCTTTAATACTCCCCTGTGTCGACCAGCAAATAGTGAGAGGAGATGAAGAAACAAACCTGCAAACTAATTTTGGAAAGATGTGAAAACAATTGAGTCATGATAATGAGGGGGTCGGGGGGTGCACTTCAATTATCTTAATATAAACTGGGGAAAAAAATAAGTGTGAAGGGAAAAGAGGCAGAGGAATTCCTGAAATGTGTGCAGGAGACTTTTCTTGATCAGCATGTTTCTAGCAAAATAAGAAAGGAAGCTGTGTTGGATCTGGTTCAGGGGAATGAGGTGTTGTAAGTGGAACATGTTACAATGTGAGGATCATTTGCGAAAGAGTGACCACATATCATTAGTATGGGAATGGAGAAATTGCAGTCAAAAGTAAAAACACTCAGCTGGAAGAAGGCTAATTTCAGGGAGTTGTTGAGCAACAAAAATTGGCAGGTACTAAGTATCAAGGATAATGGGAGGGTTTCAAAGAGGAGCTAATTCGGTTACAAACTGGACACATGCCTATGATGAGGCAATGGAGGGCATCCAAAACTAGAGCTCCCTGGATGGCTAAAAATACAGGTATTAAAATGAAGTAGAGAAAGAAGGTTATGACATTAAAATGTGATGACCTTTGCCCTGGAAGCATTAAAAGTAAGGAACATTTGTAATTATCTTAAGGTGATTGGGGAATCTGTAACTGCTCTTTAAAATCTTTGAAAAGGACTTCTAGGCAATTTCATCAATTGTAGAGAGATCAATTAAAATTTTTGGATAATAAGAAATACAGGTCCATGTGACCTGGCAATCCTTGAACTGGAAGCAGCACCCAAAGGAAGGAAAGAAGATAAAATGTGGAGGAATTGTGTGTTCAGTTCTGCATTGTGGGGTGGGGTGGGGGGGGAGGGTGGGGGGGGGGGGGGGGGGTGGTGGGGGGGAGCGGTGGGGTGGTAAGAACAGATAAGGCACATGCACAAATAACTCTTTATGCTTATGTGTGTAATACAGAGGGCAGAATCATCCCCCCAGAATTACACTAAATGCAGTAGCGGACATGATAAACAACGTTTTACCCATTGGCCGCAATGATGGATTTTTGTGCTGTATCATCTGCTTCCCACCTCATTAACTATGCAGCCAGAGGAAATGTGCCATCTCCCTGGTGGGCGGCCTCTGAATCGTGTGCCATGCCGTTACCTCACTGTTTCCTCACTCCGGGTGCCATATCTAAACTGCAGCCTTGTACACAATGCTCAATGTTTGCAGCCCAGGACTGCTCCAGTGAAGACATGGCCCTGTAATCCTAGAAGAGTTCAGTGACCCGTCACTGGAATGCTTTTTTGAGGCCCCCTGTGATGTCCTGCACCCCCGCTCTGGCCGCAGAAGGCCTAGCAATCTCACCACTCCAGCTTGAGAGGCAGTGGTGGTCAGTGCCAACGCTACACAGAAGAGGTTGGCCATCCAGTGCAGAAAAAGGATGAATGATCTCATCCATGCTGCTAGGGTAAGACGAATATCTCATCACTCTAAACTCACACACTCACAAGCCCATCACACATCCACTGGCATCTCAATCACTGCCAGCTCAAAGGACATCACCGCTCACTTTCTCTCACACACATCCTCACATCTCCATCTGGTCTCATCCTCTCTGGAGACTATCTCCTGAGCCCTCACCATCTTGAGGCCACTTGCACAGATCAATATGTGCCTCCACACAAACCAGGGATACCCCTCTTCCCTAGTATAGCCCTCACCCTGCAGCCTCTTCCCTTGCCTGAGGCCACTTCTTCCTCTTCCCCAAGCAAGCCCTAGCCCTGCAGCTGTTGAAAAGCCACCCCCTGCCTTATGGCTGGTCTGGTAGGTAGAGACCTGCCTGTGAGCCCCCCTAAAAGTGATGTGGTGCTGCCTGTGAAGCCTGGCGCTGATGACCGCGAGTGCTGCCTGAAGCAAGGTAGGCAAACAAACTTCGAAGTCCCGAGCGAATTGCAGCTTTCCAGGTGCACGCCACTTATGTACAGTTGTGAGACACATCAGTGTGCAATCATGCCAACATGCCTGGATAATCCAGCATTGGGGGATGACTCTGGTGAGCTGGGCTTATAATGAGATGCTATAGAAATTACGTTCCCAATGTGTGGCAGCGAGAAATGTGGCCTGCATTTGGGCAGAGTGGATGATCGCAAACTGGTTTTTGGCCTTCTTGCATTTTGTCCGCTCATGTCCGCCATGACACCCGATGTCAACGGGAGCGGAATATTCCGGCCAGATAATAGGGACAGAAAGCTGAAGGCAGGGTTAGAGCAGAGATTGTGAAATGGGCAATTCTACTGCTACTTCTTCAATTTTACCAGATCCCACCAAACTGTTTAACAGAGTTTATAAAGGGGAAGCGATGACACTCTCTGGGGAATCTGTGCCATCAAAGACTGTTGTGGATCTCACTAAGGAGTGTGTCTTTGGGTAATGACCATCTACTGGGAACTCAGATGGAATTTCGCTGCTGGTGCAGCTGACTCAAGAACCAGATCCAGTGAGTGGGAAAAATGTGAGATTCTACTTGCTGGAGGTTGAGTTGGAAAGTCTGTGAGATGTAATGTGGTTCCATATTTGTGTGAGGGAGTGATGCGAGTGCTTGCAATTTTGTGAGGTGTACCTTTGTTGTATCGACTATTTCAAATGAAATTAATCTTTTCAGGTGAATTACTATTTGCCTGTTAATTCATGTTTAATTTATGTTGTTTCAGATTCAGATTAAAATAAGTTACAAAAAGTGAATGGTAATGTATTCATGTAGGGATCATTCGGTAAATTTAGTTCTTTGATTTACGGTTCCCCACAGGGATTGTATCAGTAAGGTGGCAAAAGGTATTGAGCGGTCAGTTGGGGCTCAGTTAGTAGTGCTCTTGCATCTGAGGCATAAAGTTTTGGGTTTAAGTGCCACTCTAGGACAAAAGGTCAAGGCACACACTCCAGTCCAATACTGAGGGAGTGCTGCACTATTGGAGGTGTCATCTTTTGGATGAGATGTTAAACTGAGATCCCAATTCCCTGCTCAGTTGGATGTGAAAGATCTCATGATGCTATTTTGCAGAAGATTAGGGGAGATATTCCTAATGTCTGGGCAAATATTTATCCTTCAATTGATATTACAAAAACAGATTATCTTGTCATTATCACTTTGCTGTTGTGGAAGTTTTTTGTATGCAAATTTGCTATGTTATTTCCTACATTAAAACAAGGATTGCACAAAAATACTTTATTCACTGTAATATGCTTTGGGATACTTGGTTGTTGTGTAAAGTGCTATATAAATACAAGCCTTTTAAAATTTTATAGCAGAGAATCAAGTGGAATACAGAAAGTCCAAATGAGATCTAAAGAAGGGAATAATGGGTTCAATGAAAGGATATGAGAATGGATTACCAGCAATCATAAAAGGAAACCCACAATTTTTTTGTAAAAAAGGGAGAAGAATGGAAATCTTACCATGGAGGCAGAGGCCAAAGCAGAAGTAATAAATGAATATGTTTTCATAAAGGAAAAGGATAGTAAAGGATCCTCTAGACAAGAGTGATCATAGTATAATATAATTTAATATTCAGTTTGAGGGTGAGAAACTTGGGTCTGAAACTATGGTCTTAAACTTAAATAAAGGCAATTACAAAGGTATGATGTCAGAGTCAGGTTAAAAGGTAATACAGTAGACATACAATGACAGACATTTAATAAAGTATTTGAAAACTCTCAATGGATATATTTCATTGAGGAAGAAAGACTCTACAAGAAGGATGCATCATCTGTGGCTGTCTAAGGAAGTTAAGGATGGTATCAAATTTAAAGAAAATATATACACTGTTGTGAAGATTAATGCTGGACCAGAAAATTGGGAAAAATTTAGAAACCAGCAAAGGATGACCAAAGAAATAAAATAAGGGAGAGATTAGAATGCAAGAGGAAACCAGTAAGAAATATAAAAACACACTGTAAGAGTTCCTACAAGTCTATAAAATGAAAGAGAGTAGCTAAAGTAAATGTCAGTTCCTTAGATATGAGATTGGGAATTAATGTTAGGAAACAAGGAAAAGATTTGGATTTTGAATAAAAACTTTTAAGTATCTCCTTGGCAGAGGGCCAAAAAAATCTTCACAAGAATAGAAGGAAATCAAGGGGAAAAGGGAGGTAGGAATTTAAAACAATCACTATCACTAGAGAAAAAGTATTAGGTCAATTTATGGATTAAAGGCTGTCAAGTTCCAGGACCTGATGGCCGTCATCCCTTTCACAAAACCATGTTGATTCTGCCTGATTGTATTATGGTTTTCTAGATGTCCTGATATGACCTCCTTAATAATGGATTCTAGCATTTTCCTATTGGTAGACATTAAACTAGTTGGCCCATTGTTTCCTATTTTCTCTCTCCCTCCTTTCTTGAATGGTGGTGCTACATTTGTAGTTTTCAAATCTGCTGGGACCTTTCCAGAATCTAGGGAATTTTGGAAGATTACAGCCAATGCATCCACTTTTCTGCGGCCACTTCTTTTAAGACCTAGGATGCAGGTCAACAGGTCCAAGGGACTTGTCAGCCTTTATCCTATTAGTTTTTCTAGTACTCCTTAAATACCTGCCACTGTTTCTCTATTATCTTACCTTTAGACCTATTTCGACATTAGCCAATCTGTCTTCACATTCTTTTCATTACATTTATTTATGTTAAAGACATTAGTTTCAGACCAACATTTCTTGCCTTCAAACTGAATCTGAAATTCCATCATGTTATGATCACTCTTACTTAGAGAATCCTTTACTATGAGGTCATTCATTTATCCTGTTCCATTACACATCACCAGGTTGAAAATAACCTTTTGCCTGGTTGGTTACAGGATGTATTGTTCTGAGAAACTGTCCCAAATACTCATCATCCAGGCTACCTTTGCCAATTTGATTTGTTTAATTTATATGAAGATTAAAATCACCCACAATTATTGCAGTCCCTTTCTTACATGTCCCCATTACTTCTGAGTTTATACTCTGTCTTTAGGTGTAGGTATTGTTTGAGGGGCTATAAACCACTCCCACCAGTCACTTCTTTCCCTTGCTATTTTTTTTCATCTACACCCAAACTGATTGTCCATTTTGATTCTCCAAACCAAGATTATTTCTCACTAGAGTAACAATCTCATCCTTTACTAACAGAGCTACCCAACTTCCTTTTCTTTCTTCTTGCCCTTACAAAATATCAAATAGCCTTGAATATTCAGATCCCAGCTGTGATTGCTTAGAACCATGTCTCTGTAATGGTAATCATATCATACTCATTTACTTCTATTTCTGCAATCAATTCATCCATCTTGTTATGGATGTTGTAAGTATTCAGAGAAAGTGCCTTCAACTCTGTCCTGATACTATTTTCTCTATCCTGACATTTTTTGTGGTGCACTTTTATTTTGTATGCTCTGTCCCTTCCTGTCACTGTTTGGTTATTGTTATGCACATCACTACCCTGCACAATTGCTTTGTCCTTTCTCTTTAACTTTCCAAATCTCCCCTCAAATGAACCCTCCCCCTCATCTAGTAATTAATTTAAATTCCTCTCTACAGCCCTAGCAGTATGATTCACCAGGATTTTGGGCCCAGCAGGGTTCATTTGAAGTCCATCCCAGCTTCCTATTTCTCCAGTACTGGTGCCAGTGCCCCTTGAACCAAAACCCATTTCTTCCACACCAATTTTGAGCCATGTATTCAACTCTCTGATCTCATTTAGCCTATGACAATTTGTCTATTGGTCAGGCATTTAAATTTAGTCCCTCATACCCCCTCAGCAGAACCTTTCTCTTAGTCCTACCTATGTCAGTGGTATCCATGTCAACCACAACATCTAGATCCTTCCACTTCCATTCCAAGTTCCCTTCCAGCCCTGAGGAGATATCCTTGGCCCTGGCACTGAATAGACAAAACTGCATTTCGGACTTGCTCTCAGCTGTAGAGAAGAGTATCTATCCCCCTAGCCATAATGCCCGCTACTACAACTACATTCCTTTTTGCTCCCCCACTTGAATGGCCCCCTGCACCACAGTGCTGTGGTCAGTTTGCTCATCCTCCCTGCAGTCCCAACTCTTGTCCACACAAGCTGCAAGAACATTGAACCTGTTGGACAATTGCAAGGATTGAGACTCCTCCACTGCTGCCTTCTAGATTTCTCACCCACTTCTCATACTGTCACACCTTCTTGTGCCTGATCCCAGGTGTAATCTGAAGTTGCTTAAAGGATGTGCCTGCCTCCTGGAACAAAGTGCCCAGGTAACTTTCCCCCTCTCTGATGCATCACAGTGTCTGAAGCTCAGTTTCCAGATTGTCAACACTGAGCCGAAATTCCTCAAGCTGCAGACACTTACAACAGATGTGATTGCAGTGGATCACAACTATGCCCTCCAGCAGCCACATAGTACAGCTGCAACACATCAGCTTTATTGTGGTTTATTTAATGAATTAGGTTTCAAGCCTCGAAGTATCACTCAACAATTATCAATCATTACTTTAAGGAGTTTAAGTGGTTAAGCTTTAAATTTAATATGATAATTATAATCTCCTCAGTGCCAATTTAATACTGCCCAGTTTAGAGAGAGAGAAAATTAACTTAAAACTCACCAACCCATTACCTACCTTGCACACCTAATTAATGCCTTCAGGCTTCAGCTCTCAGGTTTTGCTGTCTCCAGCTCCCTCTCTTAGGCCAGTCCTTTTTTGCAAAAGCCCAGGATAGCACCTCCTTCCCCATTGCTCTTCCTCCCTTACTTAACAAATTTCCAGAGTTAAGCATGTGGAATCGTTGAACTCAGCCTTGAGCTGTCAGCTTCATGCCACTCACTTCATGTGTCTCCTAAGCTTCCTGTATTTAGAATGGCTGAAATTCCAGTGGGCTGAGTCAGCCACTGCTGGCTTATGGAACTAGTTCCAATGAGTTACTTAACTAACTAACTGCAGCTTCCCTCTGACAGTGAATTTGTTTATCACTAACACTGAAAGAAATTACAATTTAGTGTTACAGTTGTTAAATGCTAAATGCAAAATTGACTAGATTTTAGAAAGAGATCAGCACTTAGAACTCCCTCACTTACTAAATTCCTATTTCTCTTGCTCCTAATTCTTATTTGGGCACTGCCAATATCACAGTAAAGGAGGTTGTAGTATAAAAATGGTACAATAAAAATAGATAAAGAAGATAGACTAAAAATTTTGACAGTACTTGAAGGTAAAAAAGTCACCTGGTCTGGATAAAAAGCTCCCTGGATTACCAAGAGAAGTAATGGAGGCTCTGGCCACAATCTTCTAAACCTCCCTGGGTGTAGAAGTAGTGCCAGAGGAACAGAAGGATTACAAGGGTTACATATTTGACAAATATTCAACAAACCTACTGGAGTTTTTTGAGGATGTAGCTAGCAGAATAGATAAGGGAGAACCAGTGGATGTGGTGTATTTGGATTGTCAGAAAGGTTTTGATAAAGCCCCACATAATAGATTAGTTTGCAAAATTAAAGCACACGGGATTGGAGGTAATATATCGGCATGGATTGAGAATTGGTTAGCAGACAGGAAACAGAGAGTAGGAATAAATGTGTCTTTTTGGAATGGCAGGCAGTGACTAATGGGGTACCACAGGGCCCCAGGTGTTCACAATATATATCAATGGTTTAGATGAGGGAACTAAACGTAATATTTCAAAGTTTCCTGATGAGATAAAACTAGGTAGGAATGTAAGTGGCAAGGGATATGTTAAGAGGCTTCAAAGCAAATTAGACAAGTTGAGAGAGTGGGCAAATACATGGCAGATGCAGTATAACATGGATAAGTCTGAAGTTATTTGCTTTGGTAGGAAAAACAGAATGGAAGGGTATTATTTAAATAGTGATAGATTGGGAAATGTTGATGTACAAACGGACCTGGGTGTCCCTGAACACTAATCATCGAAAGCGAGCTTGCAGATGCAGCAAGCAGTCAAGAAGGCAAATGATGTGTTGGCCTCCATTGAGAAAGGACTTGAGTATAGGAGCAAGGATGTCTTACTGCAGCTGTACAGGCCCTGATAAGACCACACCTGGACTATTGTGTGCAGTTTTGGTCTCCTTACCTAAGAATTGGTACAGTTGTCATAGCAGGAGTGCAGCAAAGGTTCACCAGATTGATTCCTGAGATGGCAGGATTGTTGTCTGAGGAGAGATTGGGCTGAATAGGCCTGTATTCACTGGAATTCAGAAGAATGAAAGGGGATCTCATTGAAACATATAAAGTTCTGAGAGGGCTGGACAGACTGGATGCAGGGATGGCGTTTCCTCTGGCTGGGGTGTCTAGAACAAGGGGTCGCAATCTCAGGATATGGGGTAGGCCATTTCGGACTGAGATGAGGGGAAACATCTTCATTCAGAGGGTGGTGAACCTATGGAATTCTCTACCACAGAAGGCTGTGGAGGCCAAGTCACTGAATATATTTAAGAAGGAAATAGATAGATTTCTAGACTCTAAAGGCGGCGAGGGGTATGGGGAGAGAGCAGGGAGTATAACAGGAGATCAAGAATCAGCCATGATCATATTGAAGGGCGGAGCAGGCTCAAAGGTCCGAATGACTTAGTCCTGCATCTATGTTTTTATGTTTCTTTCCATGGTTCTATGAAATATAATGTAGAGAAGCATGAAATGAAACATTTTGAAAGGAAAAATGACAGGGACTATAACTGGGTGGTAAAATTGAAAGGGGGTTCAGGAGCAGAAAAATCTGGGATTTCACTTGAACAAATCCTTGAAGGTAGCAGGACAAGCTGATATGGCTGTTTATAAAAAGAACATGAGGTCTTTGAATTTATAAATAGAGGCATAGGGAATGGATTTTACAGCCCCCTACATCCTCGCCATGTTTTGGGAGGGGTGCCATGTAAAGTATATTGGGCCACCAACAGCCTTCTTCCGTCTTGCCCACTCCCAACCTGTTCTCAATAATGCGGGGGAGGGGTGGGTAAGGTGCCCTCTAGGCTGCCCACTCTTAGGCCGCAGTCTGCCTCCACTACAATAAAACGCTGGGAATTGGCAGCTGGGCCAGGGTGCAAAAGCTGTTTTGAAACAGTTTCTTTGAAAAGGCTGGAAAGAAGCAGGGGTGCTCATCAATCGGGGGTGCTCTGTGTGCATTGGACCCCCAACCCTTCAAAGGTGTTACCCCTCCATTGTTACTCCATGCCTAGCCTCCAAAACCCACCTCCGCACTCCCCTCTCCCCCATCCTTAGAATTTCTAATTCCCCCCCATCCTACCACGCTAAAAGTTTGGGAACACCTGTCTCTGGTTAGCATGATCCTCTTCCCGGGTCCCCCTTATTGTCCCAGCATTCCAACTACTGAGCTCTGGTGCGGCTGGTACTTCTGGAGCTGCCAGCCAATCAGATTGGCTGGAAACTCCTGAGGTCGAGACTTCCTGCCCACTGAGGGATGGAAGTCCTGCCCTCAGCCTGTTTAGCCTGTCCCCAGCATGTTATTGCCTAGGGTCAGGCTTGTTAAAAGCTGGTCCGTTTGGGACCAACTTTCTATCTGGGTGAGGGGGTGGGTGGAGAGCAGTCTGTCTCTCCCTGTAAAATCCATCCCATAGAGCATAAAAGGAAGCTTTCAAAACCTTTACAGATCATTGATTGGGTCTTTTTGGGTATTGTGTTCAATTTTAGGCACCACACTTTAGGAAAGTGTCAAGGCCTTGGAGTGAGTGCAAAGGGTGTTTATCAGAATTATACCAGAGTTAAGGCACTTCAGTTACATGGAGAGACTAGAGAAATTGCAATTGTCTTCCTAATAGCAGCGAGGGTAAAGGGGAGATTTAATTGAGGTGTTAAAAATGACGAGTAACTTTGATAGAGTAAATAGGGAGTAATTGTTTCCATTGGCTGGCAGGTGGGACAGTAACTACAGGACACAGATTTAAGGTGATTGTGAAAAGAACCTGTGTGGGGATCAGATTATTTTATTTGTGTGGTGAGTTGTTATGACCTGGAATGCACTGCGTGCCTGCTGGAAGCAGATTCAACAGTAACTTTCAAAAGGAATTGGATAAATACTCCAAGGGGGGAAAAAATAATTGTGGGAGTAAAAGACATATGGAACTAATTGGAAAGCTCTCTCAAAGAGTAGGTACAAGATCTATGAACTGAGTGGCCTCCATTTGTGCTTTATGATTCATGTGATACTTGTATATTATTGTATCTCTCTAGTTTCCTGGGTATATTAAGAGACAACTACAAAGTGTGGAGCTGGAGACTCACTTACAATGGATTGGGTCAGCATGGCAGGTTCCCTTCTCTGTGAGATACTAGTGAAAGAATTAGGTTTTTGCACGAATCTACCCATTAATATATACATTACTGGACTTAGTGAATCATAATTTTGCAACTTGCTTTGATTTTGAATTCAATACAATCAGGATTAGCAATTAGTAAGGTTAGTAATTAGGAAGATTTTTAATCTCCTAACAACGAACCAAGAACGTTGCCAAATGTAATACTGACACCTCTCCACTCGTATCTACCAAAACCCAATCATTCCTATTGGATGATTTAAAAAAGAGCTCGAAAAATCCTCAAAACAAAAGAAATTGAAGGAGTGGTGGAAGGAGAAGGGAAGTAGGATAAGATCAAATAGCCGTGAGGTAGTGCATGCATTAGCACAGGCGTTTCTAAGATTGTAATTCTCTCAACTAATCTTTTACTTCTTTCTTTATGGTTCCCAGCTCTGCCACTGGCGATGTTGATAAATTTCACCACACTGTCAGAGCCTAAATGTCAATTTGCTTTCTTCAGTCAATGGGAAAAGATATCCCGTAATAAGACACTGCTCTGAATTTTTTTTGTTCTCCGCACCAGCTGTTTCATTAATTTCCTCAGTAACTCTCCTAAGACCATCTTATTTACATGCCAAATTATGAAATAATGACTGTGCTGAGTTTCCAGTGTGGAATTAATGTGCATGCAGCAGGCTTCTTAAGCATTTGTTTACTGATGAAGCAAAGTTCAGGAGTGGAACATACATCAAAATGCACTGGCCTTTACTACGCTGCAGTTCCAAATGATTGGTAAATGACATTTGCCACAAGCCACACGTGCGTTTAGCACAGAGACAGTGAAAAATAGCTAAACTCTTAACATGATTCCTCTTTATGACAAACTGCTTTCAGAAGTAATTGAATTCTGTAGAACAAGGTCCTAGGTTTGAGAGAGGGCAGAGCGAAAGAGAAAGTAGATTATCAGTTGGAGGGGAATGAAAAATCTCAGGTGATATTAACATATGGGCGCACAGCACATTTGTCTGAAATTGTCTGGTTTTTTAACATTGGCCTCTATCCTTCGCAGTGAGCACGTTAATGCCTCTGTAAAGGAATTGAGATGAAAAAATTAAACTGTAGAATTGTGTAGCACAATTTCATCTCAAAGTTGATCATCAGTTGTTCTGTTTGACCCTTCCTTGTTGTGCTTTGAAATTGAATTCAATGCAATACAGCAAAAGGCCACAGTAGGGTGTGAGTAGTCAGACATCATATATTAAACAAAGATTTCAATTGGTAGCTTCTTATAAACAGATTTTGTGCTAGATTTTTAATCTCCTAAAAAGAAACCAAGGGCATTACAAAATGTCATAGATGAGTTGCTGAGTGCCTGACTAAATTAGTGGACTTTTTAAGTTGGGAACAGACCGCTCAAACTTTGATGGGACAATCCAATAGCATTGTTTCATCTTGTACCCATTTCTATGCACCGACTATCCTCCCTGTAATCACACCTATACTTGCGTTACTTCATACAGGATGCTGTCTGATGGAACCACCAGGTAGAAGGTCCTTATCATTTTAGCTCTGAAGAAGAGTCATATGGACCCGAAACGTTAACACTATTGTTCTCCCTACTGTTGCTATTAGACCTGCTGAGTTTTTCCAGCACTTTCTGTTTTTGTTTCAGATTTCCAGCATCGGCAATATTTTGTTTTTATCTTAGGTCCTTATCATCTGCTGCCCTCCTATGATGTTTCCAACTTCCTGCTCTTGTTTCCCGAAGGCATAGACTGTTTGCTGGTATAGTTAGTCGTCATTTAGTATATCTTTTCCAAATGGCCAGATTTTAATTGTGAGACTAGATGGGAAACTCAGCAGACTATTTGACTGTGAGGTGTATCACATCTGATCCTGATTTGAACCTCACTCCCAAATTCAGTCTTGCACGCCTTTCCTGAAAGAGGCATTGGAGAGTGACTAGGAGCAGTATACCTGGCTGATTCCCCTCTTGTGAGCCCAAGGATCCTCCTCCTTTAGGTATCATGCCCTAGAGAAGGGACCCATGGACTCCCATTGGACTGGCCCATGATTATACTTGGCAAAGTATTGTGGTGGTTTACCATTGCCTTCTGCAGTATGGCTAACCAGGAAACTCTCCCACTCTTTACTGCCTGCCATCAGGTGCATTGGGAGGATTTATAGGCTGATCACCAACCTGTTTGGCTATGTTATGAACACACCTTGCTTGGCCATCAAATCCTGAAGTGGGACTTGGACCCAGAGTTTCTGGCTCAGAGTTAGGGACACTACCCACTGCACCACAAGACTGCTCCAGTCCAGAGATACTGAGACCAATTGTAATGCTCCTACTTTCCTGTTACATTATTAACTGTTATATCCTGATGAGTTATGTTAGGAAAGAACTTGCATTTATAAATAATGCTTCAAAACCTCAGGATGTTCCAAAGTGCTTCATAACCATTGAAGCTTTCTTTGAAAATACATTCACTCTTGTAGTGTCAGAAAACGTGACTGCCAATTTATGCACAGCACAGTTTTCTTAAACAGCATGAGATAAATGGACAGGTCATCTATCTTAGTGATCTTGGTTGAGGGCCAAGTGCAGATACCAGGAAACATGCTATGGAATCTTTAATGTCCACCTGATCAGGGCGGATGCAGTTTTGTTGTTGTCAGCTGTCCCTGATTTCAAGGATTAGATCTATTCAGGGTCACGAGCTTGTGCAATGGGTCTTCATGTGATTGAACAAGCTGGTTCTTGACCCACAGATCTTTGGGCACATGGAGCAGGATGTCCAGTGGGATCTGGATTGCAGGATTTGCTTCCTTTTCTTTCCTTCTCTGCTGCTGCTCTCCCTCATCATTAATACGTTGCGACTCAAAGCATGATGCAGCTTGATGGACAAGTTGCCGCCTTTCTGAGCGATTGGTAGTGAGATACAGCCAGTCATTAATGTCAATGCTGCCATGCTTCAAGGAGAACTTCAGAGTGTCTTTGAAGCGTTTTCCTTGCCCTCCCCTGGAACATTGGCTATTCTGGAGTGGAGAAAATAGGACCTGGCCAGGGAGACAATTTTTGGCCATCCAGACACAGTGTCTGGTCCATTGAGGTTGATTTTGCAAGAATTTTGTCTGAATGTTTGTGGACCTGGTTTCAAGAGGACATTAGCATCTGTAGGATGTGGCGGAGGCATTACTGATGAAACTTCTCTGGTGCTTTTTTGTGTCACTGATACACAGTCCAGATCTCATAGCAGTACAGGAGTGTAGTGATGGCCACTGCTTTGTACACTAGGACTTTTGTTTACTTGCAGAGATTTTTGTTGTCAAATATTCAATACCGTCATTTGTAGAAGGTCGAGCTGGTCCATAATGGTGGCCTTTTGATAGAGGTGATTACCAAGGTATGGGAAGTGCTCAAAATATTCCAGAGTTTATGCTTCAACATATATGGGCGATGGATTATTTGGCAAAGCAGTTGTGGGCTGATATGAGTTTTGTTTTCAACAGGCTGAGTTTCTTGTACGCAGAATTGAAGAGATTGAGAGTGGCTTGCAAATCTTGTGCAGGGTGGGTAATGACATTGCAGTCATCATCAAACTATAGATCATGTATATCTATGATGGTCAGTGTAGTTTTGGCATGGAGACAATTGAAGTTAAAGAGATTTCTATCTAGGTGGTGTTTAATACTGCCACCAGAGGGCAGTTAATCTTTGATGAGGTGAATAGCCACTGTCAGGTAGATTGTAAATAGTATGGGGGCTATCACACAGCCTTGCTTGATCCCATCCGGATTTTGAAGGAGTCTGTTTCAGAACTCCTACTCAAGATAGTGCCTAAACAAGCACCTCTGGTGGTGCAGCACTCCTTTAGCACTGCACTGGAGCATTAGCCAAGATTATACGTTCTAACTCTCCATGCCTTTTGTAAGAGTGTTACCAGTGAGCCATGTTTGACACCTATTCAAGGACAATTGAGAAGCCCCTGATGTGATGCTGCAACTTGTGGCACATTTTAATCAATTACTTCCTTCCACCATTTTGGTGTCAATGAAATGTTTCTTCTCCATCTAAGTTTACTGAACTTGCTGCCAAATTGTTACCAAAACATCAGTGGAAATTCCCTAAAGAATGCCATTTTTTAATCCCAGTCACCTGCAGTAATGATCATCACATCGGCAATGTGATCATTGTTGGATCTTAATGGTGGCTGAGTGTGTCTCAGTATCAGAAAGTTGTGGGTTCCCATCTAACTCCAAAGACTTGAGCACAAAAATCCACATGACACTTTAGGACAGCACTGAGGAAATGCTGCACTTTTGGAGGTGCTGTCTTTTAGATGAGACATTTAATCGAGGCCTGTCTAGTCGCTAGGGTGGTCTTAAAAAATCCTACAATACTATTTTGAAGAAGAGCAAGGGAACTCTTCCCAGGGGCATTGTCCATAGTGTCCTGGCCAATATTGAAGTGTTCTCAAAATTCCCACATTTTCATATCATCAAGGATATGACTTTTGGACTTTTACCTGAAACCAGACAATGAGAGGAGACAGAATATGCGTTCTTCTCTCTAAAGCAATCAATACGAAACTAAAGCCCATCAAAATCTTGCATAAAAAATCGTTACTAACTACGGGGCCAGGAAGACCGCAATCAATACAATTATGTGAACCATCAATACTCCACACGTACAATGTCTTTCAGTTCAAGACTACTTACGGGGTCAGGAAGACAATGATAAACATCATGCGAGCCCATTAAAAACAATGAGACATCAATCACCTCGGCAAGCCCACCAAAATCAAACAAAGAACTAACCTTGATTTGGATTGAGATAAGAAATTTGAAAAAAAACAGTATAACTGGGCCAGGAGATCTGAAGTGAGCAGTTTTTTTGGGCAGGGCCAGCAGATCTGAGTGTAAGCAGTTTTTGAAAGCAGTTTTGGGCAGTGAGCAGTTGGGAGCAATTTTGCGGAGTTTAAACAGGGAGCTGAGCCAAGTGCAGGAAGGAGATCTGGAGGTTTGCAGGCCCGCAGGCAACATCATGGCGAGGGGCATGGGGTGGCTGGCTCAACCAAAGACAACAAGGCCGCAACCACAGCCCTCCACGAAGATCGACCACCCACATCCGTGCCCTCCACCCAACTGAAGAACCTTCGCCGGGGGAGAGAGCACTGGTTGTGACTGCGAGGGGCAGCGAAGGTAACGTGGAGGAGATCACTACCCAATTCCCATGTGGGAAGATGGCCAGGGTGGCTGGGATCTAACTCCACCCGATACTCCAGTCAGACCGGGTTCACCTACGGGGAGGCCTCCCTCCCCTGCCCCAGCTTACAGGTTGTGGCCACACGGGTCAGGGCCACTGAGGGGAAATGTGTGTGCCTGACCTGCAGAGGACAGATTCCCCTGGGAAGGTGGTGGTGGCTCAGAAAGCTGAGCAGAGATATGGGTGACAGTACAGCTGACTGGGAGTGACTGGGGAACGACACCCATCGGACCATTACTGGGAAACATGGAGGGATGAGCGTGTGCTGGGACAAGTGGTGGAAATCAGAACAGGTAATCTATGTCTGCATGTGGGGATTGCAGAAGACCTGCTCCATGGACGTATCCATTATCTTTTCCGCAGTATGGCTGGACAAGGGGAAGGGAGTGGAATGGGATTCCCACCTACACACTTGCATAACCCCATCCTCTCCAGCCTCAGTTAAGGCCACTGAACCTGTGGCACACGCCCAAAAACCCCTGCCCACGGCCCCAACAGTAAGGACACATATGGAGAAGTGCTCTGCCACCAAGGGACCAGGGAATGGGCTGGTACTAGTGCCGACCGAAAAGGTGCTATACCAGGGGGTACACTACACGGTAGCTTCCGTGATTCTAAACCTCACAGAGCTACACTTACCTGAGTGATGTCCCAAGGAGACAGGACAACTATACCAGGCCCTGTTGAGAGAAATGTTCAGGAAATTCTACGAGATCGATTTTGCCAATGTAGACAAAACAGAACTGTACACTACCCACACTGAGTACTTTAGCATTGTGGGGAGACAAAGAAGGGGAACCTGGAATGAGGTTTTCACAGCATATAATACAGGATCCTCTGTGATAAACAGTCTGGATGATATAAAATTGCAGACACAAATAAATGGTTTAAAAGCACAATTACGAAAAATCTTAACAGAGGAGAACACAGTGATAGGCTCAGAGATACACGAGAACCAGGCTATGATGGTCCATTTAAAATAGATTATTGCTGAGTTGGAAAAGCACACCAAAACACTGAATGCATTCATTTGAAAGGATAGGAATGCAAGAGACCAGGCTGCACAGAATGAGATGTGCGTGCTGTATGGGGCATGGTTGCTGGGCGAGGGCTGCAGCAACCTGGAGGATTTAAAGCAAGGTTTAGTCCTCTCCTGGATCAGCAACAAGCACCTCGCAGCCCTCCACCCATTTGAGAATTCACTAAGCCCATGTCAGTTCTGCCTAGCCTCTGAAGCCTAACCTGACCCAGTAGATTGTGGGCACTCCAACCACACCATCATGGGTATATGGGTATAGTAGTGAGGTTGCCGGTCATGGGTGGGACAGCCCGACCTGCACTGGTATATAGGGTGGAGAACATTGGAGTCATTCAAAGCGGTGCACATGTCCGTTTTGCAGCGGTCCCACCTTACGTCATAAAGTGGGAGCACATGATGACAGGTACAGACCTCTCTGGGTGCTGAAACCGGGGTGCACACATAAAACTATGTCCCCAGCACTTGAACACCTATTCCAGACCACAGTGCGGGTTTAAAACTGCTAGTGCATGGCCTATAAACTGTACCATGGAGGTAATGGCACAAGGCCATGTTCCCCCACAGGTAGCATATCTGGGGGCTGGGACATATTGTGTCACCTCAAGTGTGCCCCACTACCAGCTTGGACAGCACATCCGATGTCTGGTAAGTGACAGCAGTTTTTGTTTTAAACCCGAGTTGAAGTTCAAATGGCCCAGGAACGGATTGTCCCCATTCTTGAACCCTCCACTGTTCACCTCACTGATAGGGAAAACATTACCAATCTACAGAACTCTGTCATACATTTCGGTTACGAAATTCCCCCTCTACCAGAACATCTTACTAAACTAATAAAAGCTGTAGAGTTATCACAGAAGTATTTCTATACTTTGGAACAGAAAACACATGAGATAGAAGAAGAGATTCAAGGTGGGACATTTTTGAAAACATAGATGACCCTTCATGGGTCAGAATGTCTTCCCACATCCTCATGGTTTGCCAGCTGGGAATAGTGTTGTACCTGTTGTGCTCTCAGTGCAAGGGAAAAGGTAAAATCCTAGAGTTCTAAAGTGAAAGGTGGAGAGAGATGCACCTGTTTGAACCTTTCATATATATTTTTTTTGTGTTCTTGAATAAAGATTGTTGTTTTTTTTTGGCCTTTGGTTATTTTTAAGAAAGGCTTTTACGTGTTGTTTTCTTTTAATAAAGATCTATGTGCACCAAGTGGGGTGTTGGACCCCTTAAATGTTTGGATGGGTGCAAATAAGTGTATTTTGCCTATGCATGCTTACTTACACCACATTTTAAAGAATGGGGAATGTATGTGTACTGAGATCTTAGATAGGTAATTACAGGGGAAGATGGACTGTGGAGGGTCGGGAATTTTGTTTTTTTTTCCAGTATGATATTTGAAGCAAGGTTTAAGTATCACGGGGGGGCTGAAGGGTTCTCAAAATTCCCACATTTTTCATATCATCAACAAGGATATGACTTTTGGACTTTTACCAGAAATCTGACAACGAGAGGAGACAGAATACACATTCTTCCCTTTAAAACAATCGACACGAAACTAAAGCCCATCAAAATCTTGCATAAATAATCGCTCCTAACTATAGGGGCAGGAAGACCACAATTAATGCAATTATGCGAACCCTTCAATACTCCACACATACAATGGCTTTCAGTTCAAGACTAGCTACGGGGGCAGGAAGGCAGTGATAAACATCTTGCAAGACCATTGAAAACAACGAGACATCAATCACCTGGGGAAGCCCACCAAACCAAACAAAGAACTAACCTTGATTTGGATTGAGATAAGAAATTCGAAAAAAAACAGTATAACTGGGCCAGGAGATCTGAAGTGAGCAGTTTTTTTGGGCAGGGCCAGCAGATCTGAGTATGAACAGTTTTTGAAAGCAGTTTTGGGCAGTGAGCAGTTGGGAGTGGTTTTGAAGAGTTTAAACAGGGAGCTGAGCCAAGCAGAGGGAGGAGATCTGGAGGTTTGCAGGCCCGCAGGCAACATCATGGTGAGGGGCATGGGGCGGCAGGCTCAACCGAAGACAACAAGGCCACAACCGCAGCCCTCCACAAAGGTTGACCACCTACAACTGCGCCCTCCACCCAACTGAAGAACCTTTGCAGATTCCACAGACCAAGACCAGGTAGGGATGGCAGGTTGCAGAGGACACAAAGAGCATACCCCAAAACTGCAACCGGCTTACCTGGCTGGATTTCAAACTGTCAAGGAATCCTGGTTAGTGAGCATGATCCCTGACCTCTCCTAGTTCAATTTAGTTAGGTTTTGGGGTGGGACAAGGGTAAGGGGATTAGTAGCGTGATTTTCCCTCATTATGCCCTGTGTTTCCCATTCTTAACTAAGTGTACTTTCTAAGTCTCTATAATAGTGTAAACCTAATGTTATACGTTCATTTGTGACTTCAGTAAACTCAGTTTTTTTTTCTTGCACCAAAACCAGTTGTCTGCTGAACTTTGTCACAACCCCCAAATAAGTCAAAGGTCTAGAACCCTGGGAATGGGAGTGATTCGAACCACTCAGAAGTCAGAGATGGAGCTGGCACACACACCACCACCCTCTAAAATATTAATCCTTCAATCAACATCACAAGATCAGATTGTCTGGTCGTTACCACATTGCTGTCTGTGGGAGCTATCTGTATGCAAATTGGCTGCCATGTTTTCCAAAACATAAGTGATTATATTGCAAAAGTTCTTCGTTGGCTGTAAAGCGCTTTGCTATTTCCTGTGGTTCTGAAAGGTGCCAAATGCAAGTCTTTCTTTTTTACTTAAGTAAGAGTTCAAAAAAGCACACCGGAAAAAGTCTCAGCAGTGGATGGATGTGAGCCTCAGAGGTCCTGCCCTTACTCTGCCGCTGTGGGGTTGAACCAGGCAGTGACTAGGCAAAAGGTTCAAAAATAAATTTGAGGGGCATGATCACTAACTCCCACTACCACTCCTTTTAAAGTAAGAAAGAAAAGTGATTAATTTTCATATAGTGTCTTTCACAACCTCAGGACAGGCCAAAGCACCTTATAGTCGATGAAGTACTATTGAAGTGTAGTCACTGTTGCAATGTAGGGAAATCAATCCTTCCTTCCTCCCCGCTTTCCTTTCCTTGCCTTATTCCATGGGTGCCACATACCCACCTTGACAGAATGGCCCCTCTTCATATGTGAGCCTGGATGGAGAGTGACCCGAGGGTATTTCATTGTGTCATTGTGGATGGAAGCCTATGCTCATACTTTGTAGAGGGTAATTAGGAATATTTCATCCCATCGCTCCTGCAAGTGTTTTGTTTGCCGCTTATCAGCCCAAGACTGAATGTTGTTCAGGTCTTGCTGCATGTAGGCACAGACTCCTTCAGGCTTGAGGAACAGTGAATGACACTGAACGCTGCAATCATAAGCAAACATCCCCACTCCTGATCTTCCAGGAGGGAAGGTCATTGATGAAGTACCTGAAGATGGTTGGGCCCAGGGCGCTATCCTGAGAAACTCCTGCAATGATGCCCTGGGACTGAGATAATTGGTCTCCAACAACCACACCCATCTTCCTTTGTGCTAAGTATGACTCCAACCTTGGAGAGTTTTCCCCTGATTCTCAATGAATTCAATTTTGCCAAGGTCCCTTGACACCACACTTGGTCAAATGCTTGCTTGATGCCAAGGGCAATCACTCTCACTTCACCTCAGGTAGAGCAGTGGAGAGGGTTAGAGAGGGAATTCTGGAACTTAGATTCTTGGCAGTTGAAGGAATGGCACCCGTTGTAGAGTGATTAAAATTAGGGTTGCTTACAAGGCCAGAATTGGAGGCATGCAGATATTTCAGAGGATTATGGGGCTGGAGGAGATTACAGAGATTGGGATGGGCAAGGCCATGGAGGGATTTGGAAACAAGGATGAGATAGTATATTAACAATGATCCTTTTCTTTGTTTCGTTTACAATTATCTGACAATTTCAATAAATTCAAAGTGCACAATGATTCTATCAATTTCCTTCTTGCCAACTTTGTTATCTTTCGGTTTTAAAATAAAAAAAAGACCTGCGCTAGCCCCTGAATAGCTTGATAGTTTCTTGCCCAGGATATTTCCCAAAAGACGGGTTTAGATGAACAAAGTACTTGAACCTAATTGACCTCAGTGTCCCAGGATACTGACACCACCTTCTTCCATTGCAAGTGGGAACGTCCACCTGATCAGGCACTTGGTTTAACGTCTCACTCCCCCAGTGCTGCACTAGGTTTTGCACTCACATCCTGCATATTTACATTCTGTACCTGGGCTTCAGATTGTTCAGGCTGAGACCTGACTTTCATTAATAGTCAGTAGCAAATCTACCTGGGCATTGAACGTTTCCCGTGTGGTACCAAGAACAAATGTCAAACAGCTGATTTTCAGTTCTGAAATTATTGAGGGAGAAGAGCCCCCGAGGCTGTGCAAGGTATGAATTGAAATGTGTTGTTAAACAGTGTGCACCTGCAGGATGTTCTGTCTTCAGAGTTGTGTTTTGCGTGGGAAAATAGGCAGAGAGCTTTGTGCTGTGCTGATACCTAACAAAAAGATTTGCGTTGAGACCCTCAGCTATTTCTGCAAACAATTTTTTCCAGTGACATTGAAACACAAATTAATTATGAGCCCTATTGTCTAAACATACATGTCTGTTGCTCAGCAAAAGTCATTCAATTTTTCCCCTCACCCCTGTTTATAATTTGATCCCCTGACCTTTATTCTGTTGGATTCCTGATCTTTGTCATCCGGCGTTGTGGTGATTAACTTGGCATGCTTTCAGACTTCTACTTTGTTAATTCTACCAATCACAGCTACAGCTGATGAATCCTTTTGTTTTCTTATTACATTTTATTTATGTTCACTTAACTTCATCTTCACTGAAGCTCAAATTCATGAATGTTGTCAGCTCCAGATTTGTATGCCAGGCTTGAGCGAAGAATGTATTTTGTTGCATTTTCTTTTATGCTCAAGGTGAATAGTTTCACCACCAAAACTGCCTTCATTTACTGTCAAAACATCGCTTCTTTCTGACTCAATCTCTTCTACCCTCCAGTCTAGGCTCCAATCCCATGTTTTTATCTGATCTGAACTATCTAATACCACCCTCACCAATTTTCTTTACATACAATTCATCAAGAACGCTGCTGCTCACACCCTTATCCTCGCAAAGACCCATACTTTCATCAGTAGGCTTCTTTCATGTTCCATTGACAACCATTACAAATTTAATTTTAACTGAAATGCTCTCAAGTTATATATTGCAAAGATCAATTCCATTATCCCCACACACATTCTGTCCCCTAGCCACTGACTCATAGCCACTGTGTGCATTCTGTTCTTCAATTGTTACGGGTTGATTATGTGTTTTCTGTTTGTTTTTCTTTCATGGGACGTGGGCATCGCTGGCTAGACCAGCATTTTTATTGTCCATCCCTGGTTGCCCTTGAGAAGGTAGTGGTGAGCTGCCTTCTTGAACCACTGCAGTCCATGCAGTATAGGTAAGCCCACAGTGCTGTTAGGAAGAAGTTCCAGGATTTTGACCTAGTGACTGGGAAGGAACAGCGACATATTTCCAAATCAGGATGGTGAGTAGCTTGGAAAGGAACTTGTAGGTGGTTATGTTGACATGCAAGTGCTGCCCTTGTCCTAGGTGTTGTCGGAGGAGGCCAGGTGAGTTGCTGCAGTGCATCTTGTAGATGGTACACACTACTACCACTGTGCGTCAGTGGTGTAGGGAATGGATGTTAAAGGTAGGTGGGGTGCCAATCAATTGAGTTGCTTTGTCCTAGACTGTGTCGAGCTTCTTGAGTGTTGTTGGAGCAGTACTCATTCAGGCAAGTGGGGAGTGTTCCATCACACCCCTGACTTGTGCTTTGTAGATGATGAACAGGCTTTGGGGAGTAGGGAGAAGAGTTACTCACTGCAGAATTCCCTGCCTCTGACCTGCTCTTGTAGCCAAGGTATTTATATTGCTGGTCCAGTTCAGTTTCTGGTCAATAGTAAACCCCCAGCATTTTGATAGTAGGAGATTCAGTGATGGTAATGCCATCGAATGTCAAGGGGAGTTGGTTGGATTCTCTCTTGTTGAAGATGATCATTGCCTAGCACTTGTGTGGAGTGGATGTTACTTATCAAATGTCAGCCCTTGCCTGGATGTTTTTCCCATCTTGCTGCATCTGGGCACAGACTGCTTCAGTATCTGAGGAGTTGCGAATGGTGCTGTGCATTGTGCAATCATCAGTGAACAGCCCACTTCTGTCCTTATGATGGAGGGAAGGTCATTGATGAAGCAGCTGAAGATGGTTGGACTGAGGACACTACCCTGAGCAACTCCTGCAGTGATGCCTGGAATTGAGATGATTGACCTTTTTAAAAATTTATTCATGGGATGTGGGCATCGCTGTCTGGGCCAGTATTTATTGCCCATCCTGAATTGCCCTTGAGAAGGGAGTGCCTGTCAGAGGGCATTTTAGAGTCAACCACATTGCTGTGCTGGAGTCACATGTAGGCCAGACCAGGTAAGGATGGCAGATTTCCTTCCCTAAAGCACATTAGTGAGCCAGGTGGGTTTTTACAACAATAGTCAATAGTTTCATGGTCATCATCCAGATTTTTATGGGATTTGAACCCAGGTCCCCAGTGCATTACCCTGTATTACTGGTCCAGTGACAATACCTCCACACCACCACCTCCCCCAACAGCCACAGCCATCTTCCTTTGTGCCAGGTATGACTCCAACCAGCAGAGAGTTCTCCCCCTGATTCCCATTGACTCTAGTTTTGATAGGGCTCCTTGATATCATACTCGGTCAAATGCTGCCTTGGTGTCAATGGCAGTTGCTCTCACCTCATCTCTTGAGTTCAGCTCTTTGGTCCATGTGTGGACGAAGGCTGTAATGAGGTCAGGAGCTTACTGGACCTGACAAAACCCAAACTGAGCATCTGTGAGCAGGCTATTGCCAAGTAAGTGCTGCTGGATAGCACTGTCGATAGTACATGCCATCTCTTTGCTAGTGATCGAGAGTAGAATGATGGGGTGGTAATTGGCTGGGTTGGGTTTGTCCTGCTTTTTGTGGACAGTACATATTTGGGCCATTTTTCACATTGCTGGGTAGATGCCAGTGTTGTATCTGTACTGGGACAGCTTGGCTAGGGGTGAAGCTAGTTTTGGAGCACAAGTCTTCAGTACTATTGCTGGAATATTGTCAGAGCCCATAGGCTTTCAGCATCCAGTGCATTCAACCATTTCTTAAATATTACATGAAATGAATTGAATTGACTGAAGCCTGGCATCTGTGATGCTGGGGATCATCCACTCGGCATTTCTGGCTGAAGATGGTTGTATATGCTTCTGCCTTATCTTTTGCACTGATGTGCAATACGCTGATGACGCCTCCTCCTCCAGTTAATTGTTTAATCGTTGCCCCACCTCACTATTAGATGTGACAGGACTGCAGAGCTTTTAGTCAAGTGCTTTCTGCTCTTCGTCAAACCTGGGTGTGATTGCAAAGAAACTCAAACTAAACTGAAAGTAAGGAACTGTAAGCAGGAGAGCAGACATTTTAAGAGCATTGTAAATAAACCTCTTGTTACACAGTTAGAAACTAGTTTGTCACTTCTGCATATTTCCAACACACAAACATAATGATTGGCAACGAGATGGAGAATAATTTAAATTTACCAGTTCTAGAACCTTCCCTCTCTTTGCTAGGAGATCCACCCATTCTATGGGTTCAATAGGTTATGGTTTTTAAGATCTACTTGCTCATCACAAGGATGGACAGTACGGATGTAGCAGTGACCTGCAAGAAGGCAACACTGGTACATTGTCTCAGAGCAGAAGGCCAGCAAATATTTGTGCAGCTCACAGAAGACATGTCTATATTTGATACGGTGTTAAATGATGCCAGACAGCCCATCCAGGTCGATGCCCTCCAAAATGTGCCCAAATTGTGGAGGTAATCATCAATTCCCAATGTTACCATGTTCAGCGCAACGGAAAAATTGTAACTCATGAAGGTTTGGCTCAGTACCCGCACAATGCCCTATGGATGAAGTTCAATACCTAGTGCTTTCCAGAAGATGGTTTCTTCAATCTTGTCAAACATTGAGGGGATGCTCAACCTACCTGACAGCATTGTCATCCATGGAATAGACAAAGTAGAACACGGTCAGTGGTTATCAGCAGTTCTCACTCGACTCATACAATGCAATTTGACGCTCAACAAGGACAAATGTACATTTGTTGCATCCAAGGTTGAATTTCTAGGGTACTGAGTGACAGCAGCTGGATTAAAGCCTACACACGACATTGCCAAAGACATTCATGTGCTTCCGACTCTGTCTAATGTGAAGCAGTGGCATTGTTCCTTAGTCCTACCAGCTTTTATCACAGATTTGTTCTTAAGTATGCAGAGCATCTTTGAAAACTACTGCGCAAAGTTGCAAATGGAGATTGCACAGCAGACAGCAATTGATATGTTAAATGTGAAGATAATATCTCTGACAGCCTTTGTGTATTTCAATTCACATGCAAAAACGTATATAACAACAGATGCATCAGGAAATGCGATCGGAGCTGTACTCTCACAGTACATTGAAGGAAGCAAATGGCCAATCTTCTACGTGTCACCCTGGTTTTCAGAAACTGAATACAATTGCTGTACCAGTTTGTATCTACGCTGGTGAACATTGGCAAATGTGTCTCCAAGATAGAAAGTAAACAGCCTGCACTGATCACCCAGTGCTGATTACATTGTTAGCCACATTAGGTTCTGGTCAGCAACCTATACATCCACAGATAATTAGATTGTCTTCACCAGTACGGCTTTGAGGTCGAGTATCTTGCAGGTTCACGTAACCAAGTAGCTGAGATGCTAATATCACAGGCAGCATTAGTGATAGTGAAGAAGTTGCAACATTGAAGACTACATATTGTGATTTTGCACGCAGCCATTTATCTTGTTCGCAAGAAGAGTTGAAGGCAGAACCAGTGAAACAGCGTGCTGCAAAAAGTAAGCTGACACCTAAAAACGGAGTAACCTGACAAAACAGAGAAAGACCTTGTCCCATACTACAGAGTGTGCAATGAACTCATATTACTTGCTGATGACTGTATCACACACGGAACTCGAGTGGTTATCTTGAAAGTGCTACAGCAAACATGTATTGCATCTTTCCCAAGAAGGACATTAGGCTGTTGTTAAGATGAAACAATAATACTCTGAAGCAGTTTGATAGCCAGTAATAGACTGCTGTACAGAAGAGTTTATTAGAAACAGCGTGCCTTGTACACTCAGTGCAAAATCTGGTGAACCATATCCCACATTTCTACAAACAACCCCAAGGTCATCAAAGCCATGGCAACAACTCCAAGTTGTTATTTTTGGAGAATTGAAAGCAACCCCTAGGAATCAGTGTTTTTTGATTTTTGTTCATGATCTACACAGCAAATGGCCACAAATTGCTACAACAAATTCCATAACCACCACTTCAGTCATTGACATTTTAGACAAGCTGTTTACAAAATGGAGTTTGCCGGAGAGTATCTTTGCAGAAAATGCACCACAGTTTGTTTCTAGTCAGTTCCTGGAGTTCCTAGCAAGCTATGGCATTCACCATCATCTGATATGATGATGCAACCCACATTCAAATGCTGGCATCAAGTGATTCCACAGGGTGGTCAAGGACAGTCTGAGAGCTAGTATGTCAGCAGGGAAAATATTTGAACAATCTATTCATACCCTACTTTGCACATATCAATCCATTCCACATTCTCTGAATGGAAAGACACCAGCTGAACTTATAATTTTTGCACATCGCTGACCATTCTTAAGCTGTCTCTGCTATCCAATGAGAATATCAGAGCAAAAGCAGAAGAAATCGCAAAATGACAAGGTGAAGCAAAAGCATACTTTGACAAGCGAACACGCACAAGGAAATCATGATGTGAAGTTAGAGTTTGGGTTTGCATCAAATGGCCAAATCACGATCACAATCTCTGCACCATCTCTGTCAGAACTAAAGCAGATCGAGTGGTTGCTTATCTGTTGGATGACCACAGAAACTGGAAAGCGAGATGAATGCTAGCGAGCAGACCAGGATATTCTAAGGACCGTGATTATGAGGATACATTTCCTTTCCTGATGAGTGACCATGAAGTTGATCATCCACCTCACTGAGCTGATCACGCAGAACCAAAACCTCAAATTCATACATCTCCCTGCCACCATCAGAAACCTTCACACCTCAAAGACTACTCCTGCATTTCAAATAAACGGCACAAAACACAAACCTAACACACAATCAATCTTGTGCACATTGGGGATGTTTGGAACAGTTTGGATTCTTAAGGATCTCAAGGACTTTGAAGCAAGGACATGAGGTGATTTGTAAGAACGGAAATGTTAAAGTTTTGTAAATAAATGGCAAATGTGGATACATTTCTGTAAACGTTATTAAGTTGCTGTTCATTGTGCTGAAATTTTATAGTCAGCCTTAAGTCGCAGGCTTGTTTCCATGTATAACAATGTTGGGGTGGCAGTTAAAATATGATCATCCTCCATATCTTAATCTACTCTTTTCAGAATGGCTATGACTGCTCTATATCTGAGAAACACAGAAACACAGGAAAGCTGGTCAAAATATGATTTCTGTTTTGGTTCTCATTGGAGATCCATCACCAATAAATACTTAAGGATAATGATTATCCACTGTGTAAATTTAAGTCACGTATCTGTGAAGGAACATTGAGCTACTTCATAGAATTGAAAAGCATTTCTTTAATGATTGCCTTTCTTTTTGTGTACACTTCCCTTTGGAAAAGCAAAGACAATCTGTAGCGCAGTGGGTGTATCATGTTGAGCAAATACCTCTTCTCTGCTATTATCTATTACTCACTGCAGCATGAAATCTTCAGAATTGAGCAATGTTCAGCAACCTTGAGCCATTAGCTGCAAAGGTTTAGATATGGTAGCAGGTAGGAGATAATTAAGGGAGGTGCTAAATGCTTAAGGTGTTGGTTGTAGCATCTGCTGTGTTAATTATACAGCATTACTGTCCATTTAGCACGATGAAGGTCAACAGTGATAAACATTGTTATCATGTTTTCTTCAAGTTGTTTTTATATTGGGCTCCTTTTAATTTGGATTCTGTGTGTCCTATGCCTATATGTCTATGAACCTGGTGATAGGGTGTAGGAAATGGCATGAACAATAAGAGTTGGCCCTTGAAATCCAAAGTAAAGGAACAGCAAAGTCCTTCAAAGAGATTGAAAAGCTAACGCCTAACCAAGCTGTCAGCCTTAGATCAGTGGGTAACACTCTTGTTTCAGAGTCAGAATTTTGTAAATTCAATTCCCTCTCCAGGATTTCAGTATGTAATCTTGGCTGGCATCCCTGTCTTCTGAACTCCCATTTATTACCTTTTAGGTGGGCATCAAAGATCCCAGAGCACCATTTGAAGCCCTGGCCAATATTTAGACTTCAACAAAAACCATTAACAACAGTTCAATTGGGCATTTACCACCTTCCTGTTAGCGTGAGCTCTATTCTCCTGCTCCCCCAAGATCGCTGCTCCTTTGAGACCTCCAGTCTCCCAGCGATCTCTGTACTCTGTCAACAATCTCCAAAAATGACTACCCTTCAGAAAAAACTACTTCATTGTTGGCAAAGTGCTTTGGAATACTTTGAAGTCAAGCAAGGTGCTAAATAAATGCGAGTTAATTAATTTGCTGCACAGCAGGATGCACAGTCAGTTAATATTTAATAAAAAAAAGATGCAGAGTAACATAAGCAGCGGTATTGGTGACACTTTGGGATGGCCTTGTGGTGCCAGCTGAGTCATCACAGCAGCCAGAACCTTTACCCCTATTTGTACAGTGCAGAGCTTTGTTATCAAAGGAATGATAAAATCATACAGCATAGAAAGGGACCATTCAGCCCATCCTGCCTGTGCTGGTTCTTTGATAGAGCTACTAATTAGCCCCATTTGCCATGTTGTTTCCTGATAGCCCTGCAAAGTTTTCTTTTTTAAGTACGTCACTGAATCACAGAATTGCTAAAGCACAGAAGGAGACAATTCAGCCCATTGTGTCTCAGCCAGCTCTCTGAAGGAGCAATTTACCTAGTGCTACTTCCCCACCTTCTCCCTGTAGCCCTGCATATTCTTCCTTTTTAGATAACAACCCAGTTCTCTCTTGAGTGCCTTGATTAAGCCTACCTCCGACACAACCTCAAGCAGTGAATTCCAGACCCAATTACTCTCTGCATGAAAAAGTTTCTCTTCATGTCTGCAGTGCTTCTTTTGCCAATTACCTTAAATCTGTGCAATCTGGCTCTCGACCCTTTCACCAATGGGAACAGTTCCTCTCTATCTACTCTGTTCAGACCTCTCATGATTTTGAATACCACTATCAAATCTCCTCTCAACCTTCTATTCTCCAGGGAAAACAGCACCAACTTCTCCAATCTATCTATGTAACTGAAGTTCCTTGTCCCTAGGACTATTCCCATGAATCTATTCTGCAATATCTCAATACATTTATATCCTTCCTAAAGTGCGATGCCCAGAACCGGACATGATGCTCCAGCTGAAGTTGAACCAGTGTTCTAAACCAATTTAACATAATCTCCTTGCTCTTGTACTCCATACCCCTATTGATAAAACTGAGGATCTTGTATGCTTTATTAACTTTTCTCTCAACCTGCCCTGCAACCTTTAATGACTTTTACACATATACACCCAGGCCCCACTGCTCCTGCGCCCTCTCTAGTATTGTTGCGTTTATTTTATAATGCCCCTTTGCATTCATCACATCGAGTCACTTCACACTTCACTGAATTAAATTTAATCTGCCACTTGTCTACCCATTTATTTTGTATCATCTGCAAATTTTGTAATTGTGCCCTGTGCACCAGGGTCTAGGTCATTAATATATATTAGGAAGAGCAAGTGCCCCAAGCAGCAACACCTGGGACATTCCACTACAAATCTTCCTCCAGTCTGAAAAACACCCTTTAACCATGACTCTGTGTTTCCTGTTACTCAACCAATTTGGTACTCATATCACATTTTTTTTATTCGTTCATGGGATGTGGGCATCGCTGGCTAGGACAGCATTTATTGCCCATCCCTAATAACCCTTGAAAAGGTGGTGGTGAGCTGCCTTCTTGAACTGCTGCGCCCACAGTGCCATAAGGAGGGAATTTCATGATCTTGACCCAGCGACAGTGAAGGAACAGTGACATAGTTCCAAGTCTGTATGACCTGTGATTTGGAGGGGAACTTGCAGGTGGTGGTGTTCCCCTGTTTCTGCTGCCTTTGTCCTTCTAGGTTATGGGTTTGGAAGTGTTGTCAAAGGAGCCTTGGCAAGTTGCTACAGTGCATGTTGTAAATGGTACACACACTGTGCAGTGGTGGTGGAGGGAGTGAATGTTGAAGATGGTAGATGGGGTGCCAATGAAGTGGGCTGCTTTGTCCTGGATTCGGTGAGCTTCTTGAGTGTTGTTGGAGCTGCACTCATCCAGGCAAGTGGAGAGTATTCCATCACACTCCTGCCTCTGGTCTTGTGGATGGTAGAGAGGCTTTGAGAGTCAGGAGGTGAACTGCTCTCCTCAAAATTCCCAGCCTCGTACCTGCTCCTGCAGCTATTGTCCTTTTTATTCCATGAGCTCACTTTGCTCAAGAGCCTGTTGTGTGGCACTTTATCAAATGCCTTTAGGAAGTCCATGTACAGCACTTCAACATCATTACCCTCATCAATCCTCTCCATTACCACATGGATGTATCCAATTTCCTTCTGAAAGCTATTATCAGCCACCATCATCCTTGCATGGAATGCATTCCAAGTCATAATAACTCGCTATGAAAAAAAATCTCATCCCTGGCTTTTTTTGCCATTGTCTTAATTCTGTGACATTCCAGTAAGCAAACCTCCTTCCAGTGGAACCTATTTTTCCCCATTTACCCAAACAAAGCCCCTCATAATTCTGAATACCTCTGATAAATTTCCCCTCAACCTTTCCTGCTCCAAAGGAAAGCTTCTCTAGTCTCTCTCCATAAATGATTTCCCTCACTCCTGATGACATTGTTAAAAATCTCCTCTGCACAGTTATGTTATTGAATCTTTTATATTCGATAAGTCCCTGCCATTGTATGACCATGTAGGATGACCATGCAAGAAGAATGCTGACCCTCACAAGAATTATTTTATCAATCTAGAGTCTTTTTAAGTCTGTGAATTTGGTCTCTTTCATCAAGTTAGAAGAAACCTTTATTTTAAGCTGTTACCCACCTTTATTTATTTTCTGATCAAATATTGATGATTGCTCACCTTCTTCCCCAAGCAACTAAGCACCAATACTATTGTCACCAAAGGGTCGATACCTATAAACTAAATCTAAATTCAAGACTTTTAAAATCCCAACCTCCCCATATTATTCAAACAGGGTTTTGTTCTTTTGAGTAACCCTTCCTTTGCTGTTCTCCTTTTGTGTAAGTAATCTGATAAATAGACATGCAGGAATGGAAAATGACGCGCGATGATGTCGGGCGTGCATTCCAACGTGCGCTGTCATGATATTTCGCTAGGTGGGCACGCGATGAAGATGGAGGTGTGCCCGCCATTAATTAATGGGCCAGTTAAGGCCCTTGAGGCACAAATTGTGATTTTGCGTAGCCTGTGCAATCTTCAGGTATTGCATAGACGCAATGGGCAGGTTGGTAGGCCACACTTTCAAAAACCTCATTCACGGGCGGGATAAGAGGCATGAGTGGGCTTGCTAATGTGAGTTGTTTGCACTTTAACTTATAACTTGCTGTTGCTTGCTTAGGTGAACAGGACAACTTCATTTCGCTTCACAGCTGCTTTGACAGAAATAAGAGGCTTCTGGAGGAGTCATGCCACTTGGGGCCTTTCAGAGAGCCTTCCCTTACCTTGGGAATGGGGATTGTGGTCTCCGCTGGAGGCACCCCCACTGAGGAGGAAGAGAGGGCTAGAAGGGGGAGGAGGCCAGGCTTTTCAGCCTCCAGGGGAGTGACCTGTGAGAGGACAGGTGCAGGCTCAAGGGGTGTAGGGCCAACAGGAAGCGAAAGGCAGAAGGGGCAGCAGAAGATGCCATTACCTTGCTACCAGGGTTTAGAGGCAGCAATGCAGCTACCTCAATATGTCTGATGTGTAATGCCGAAGGAGGCTCTGCCTCTCATGGGAGACAATGACCATCTGTCAGAGATCAGCTCTGATTGTGTGGGTGGACCCTCCATGCCAGTAGCCCTCAAGTTCTACGTCTCCGGCTCTTTCCAATGGTTGGTGAATGATCTTTATGGAGTCTCCAAATCAGCTGTCCACAGTTGTGTCAAGCTGATGACAGACGCTCTATTCAGGCGTGCATTGACTTTCATTCACTACTGCATGGACGAGACCAGCCAGGCACAGCGAGCCAGTGGCTTTGCAGCGATTGCTGGGTACAATTGACTGCACACATATGGCCATCAAGGCACCAGCGGGTGAGCCAAGTGCCTTCCTCAACAGGAAGGGATCCCACTCAACAAATATGCAGATAGTGTGTGACCATAGGATGCAGATACTGCAAGTCTGTGCAAGATACCAAGGTAGCTCCCATGACACGTCCATCCTCAGACACTCCCAGGTGCCGATGCTCTTCAGTGATTCAGCCCAGCTGGATGGATGGCTGCTGGGTGACAAGGGGTGTCCCCTCGCCTCTCCGCCATCTAAGATCAGAGGCCGAGCAGCTGTACAAAAGGACCCATGCCTCCACAAGGGCAATGGTAGAGAGAGGCATAGGTCTTCTCAAGATGCACTTCCGATGCCTGGCCCATTCAGGTGCACTCCAATACCCCCCAGATCGTGTGTCACTGATAGTGGTTGCATGCTGCACTCTCCGCAATCTGTTGCAGGAAAGGGGGGACCCTCTGGAGGAAGATGTTGACGCAGCTGCTCTGGCAGCAGACGATGAGTCCAGTAGTGAGTCTGAGGACGAGCACGCTCAGGAGAACGCTGAAGGGATAGACACTGACCCGGGCAACCTCCAGGGAGGCAGGGACAACTGGGAGGCTTTGATCCAATGCTCCTCAGCTAGACTACCAAAGAAGACCCACCACCACATGGCAGGGCTGCAGGCTCCATACTCGATCCCTGACAGGAACATTTGCTTGGTCAGCAATATGCACCATGTGCCATTTCAATAAAGCTCAGTGACAAACAAGTCGCTCATAACATCATGGGTCCCTGCACCTGCAGGATTAATGAAGCACCCAGAGGCTTGTTGAACAGAAACACATTTAATGATGTGGTGCCTGGCATACATAATACAAATTAAGTTGATAGGTTTTATCCGGCACATCACGGAATATTTAACGTAAAAGTGGGGGAAAAAAATATCACCAGTGGTAAACCCACATTGTGCTTAAGATGCTTTAAGTTTTCGCTTGCGTGTACTACATCTTGATGCCCCCCCGCCCCTTGCTGGCACCGGCATTGGAGACAGCCTGCTCACTCTGTTGCCCTGTTGGCCGTGATGACCTTGGCAGGCGTCCTCTAGTCCATTGAGCCTGTGCTGGGAGGGAGCAGCCGGTGCCATGGCTGGCATCTCCCCAGTCACTGCAGCCTCATCGGATGCTACAGTCACTGGCAGAGAGGCGGAGGAGCTGCTGCTATCATTCGAGCTCCTTTAGAGAAGCCTGCAGAGATGACAGGCAGCTTATGCACTAACTTGAGGTCGCTTGGGGCCTCCATGCTCACTATTGATGGATGGGCACCGAGCTGGGATACTGGGTGCCCAATCCATCTCCCACACTGACACTGACCAGCTGAGTTCATTGCCATTGTGAGCCCTGATTCCATGAGGGTTGCCACTCTCTCTATGAAGGAGGCAGTGCGCTTGGCCATGACGGTCATTGCATTGCTCGTGCTCCATATGGACTCCTCCACAACGGACACCATGGCACACATTCTCTCATGTATCTCCGCCAGATCCTCCTGCACACTCTGCTGGACTTCCAGCATCTGCTGCCTCAGGGACGACTCCAGAGGCTAATCATCTGCCATCGACTGAGCATATTCCTGCTCTCTAGCAATCCTCTGACTGCTGGTGCCCTGGGCACTCTCTGCCTCTGCCTGCACCTCAAGTGAGTGTGAAGCACCCTCACTGCTGTGCACCGCGATACTATCAGCTGATCTAATGTTCACTGAGGTGCTGGTATCTGTGCTGATGCCTGCCTGTCTGAGATGGTGTGACGCAGGTGCATTTCCATGGTCACTGCCCTCTGGGGTCAGTGGTGGGCCTTCAGGCTCCTCACCCCGATGGGCTGCTGGTGAGCTTGAAAGGAAGAACAAGGACATATTATTTGTTGAAGTCATTACACTGTTACTGTGCATGCCTGGCACCCAGATCATGGTGCCCTTGTCTTTCCATTATCAAGGGGGATTCCATGTTCGAGGCTCACATCAACATAGAGACAACAGTGGAATGGTTGCTCTTACAGACATTCTGACCTCAGCACTGCACTCTTACATCCCTGAGACACTTCAACCTCACCGCGGCCACTTAGCCTAGGTGCATGGTGCCTCTCCGGCTCCAGGGTCTCCTGCTCATATCAACTCAGGATTAGTAGGTGGGGTGGTCCTCCGCCAGTCCACAACCTCTCGGCATTGTTATGGGATGTCTTCCCATGAAAGGAGAGAGGAGCATTGATTAGTCCACCCTGTACCTGCATTGTCATTTGAGCATGGCCAACCCCACTTGAGGAATACCTCGCAGGGCACATCCGAGTCGTGACTCTGGGGCCGCAAAATACTCATTCCAAACAGTCAGGGCTCAACCCCTTGCCCAGATGCTGCCTCATTGACATTTGCCACTCACATTCTGAGAACTCTAAGGGAGGGGGGAGGTGGGGGGGGGGGGGGGGGGGGGGGGGGGGGGGGGGGGGGGGGGGAGGTGGGGGGGGTTGCGGGGGAGTCGCTCATAACTGCTGTGCTAAGTGACCCATGCCAACATGGTGCTCACCCTCTCACCCTCTCTGATCGCAGGAGATCATTGAACTGCTTATGACTCCTGCCAGGCATGTTTGCTGAGATGGGGGGCCTCCTCCTCCTGTCCCTGAGGACAAGGATATCTCTGCATGCCGCCAACTCCACCAGGAGTGCAGCAAGACACTCACTGGAAAAACGTGGTGCCGACTGCCCGGCCGACCTACCCTCCGGTCTGCCATGTTTGGCACTTAAGTGCCCCATACAAGGTTCCTCTGATTCACTGGCAGCCTTCACATGGCTTTTGAATCAGCCGCCGGGTCGCCATTGGACCCGGTGGACATTGAGCTCCTGCCCTTGCCCACCCCTTCTTGCTGTTGCTGCTGTCGCGTCTTATGCTGCGCGGGCCTTAATTGGCCTGCCCGTTTAAAATGGCGGTGTGGAGTCAATCGCAGGCGGTGGTTGGCTTCCCGATCCACCCCTGCCCATTCCCGCCAAGCCCGCATGCCAACTGTAAAATTCTGGCCATTGTTTGAATGCAACATTCCACTTATCAGAGAGTGGGAAGGAGGTCAACAGAGCTGAAGAGGCACAATATCAGACTTCAATGTTTTCAGGAGTTCTCCCCCCTCAAACATCTTAATTACTTCAGCTCCTGGGCTGGGGTGAGGATGGGTGTGGGTCTTCTGGCTTAGTTTAATCTCCATCTCAATGAACCGTCCCTCAAATTGTTGCAGGTATCAAATCAGTTCTCTTTGCCTCAGGGTTACCTGCAGAGAACTATTCTAACTTGTCAGTCTGTCTCCAGTGTGATGGATGGTTTCAGTCAGAACTTCTACCTCTGCTTTACTTAATCCATTGTCTTTCATTCCACTTTCATTTCTCCCTTTTATTTTCATGTCATATTATTGATTTGCAGGAACATCTTAGATCGAAATAAATGTATTTCTTTTGTTTGGTTTAATCCATTGAAATAACTTAGTTTTCTTTGAATCTGTCATGCCATTTGCTGTCTACATTACTGCTTTCAAGTTCTGCATTGTTTTAGGAGAACTCTTCACAAGCCTTCTACCTTTGCCAAATGCATCTGTAGAGTGTTGCCACGGTGACCACTGGCTGCCATCAGCTGTCTTTTTCTGCATTTCTAACAGAAATATAAAGGTCATTTGTTGATCAAAGACCTTTTCTAATTCTCTCAAGGCCAGTGATCCAGTATATAAAAAAATCTCATCCCACGATTAAAGTTGGAATAGGAGCTCAAAGAAAAATATAGCTCCTCCTAAATACCCAATTGTTAAGTACGCTGCTCAGTGTAGAATTGATGCCTGCAGACCAGGAAGGCCTCAGGTACGATCCCCAATCTGTGTTGAGGTGCCTCATCTGACTCTCCACAGTCTTCTTTCTTTCATATGGCTTTAGGAGCAGAAGCTGTTGTCACTTTTAATGTCAAGTTCCTCATAATCAGCCTAATGCCTTGCTGGAGAGCAAGTGTAACTCCAGGATGTCACCCTCAAACTTGAGCCAGGGGGGCCTAGATGTTATTATATGCTCCATGATTTGGTCAGGGTTTCTGCAGTTGCAGCCAGGCGAGGTTTTGAGGTGCCGATTGAGGGTTGTCTAGGGAGACATTGAAGTCTGGCTGTTGAGATGTTGTGTTGGAGACAATGTGCTTTTTGGAAGGGTGCCCAAGCTTTCGTCCAGGTTTCAGATGAGTAATGGAGTTTGAGATGTTCGATTCATGTGCATAGGGGGTTTCCTAGAGCCATGTGGCGAGCTGGAAGGTCTTGAGGGTCCCTGTGACTGGCATTTATTTCTCTGAGTGTTGCCGCGTCCCATCGAATGGAGGGAGAGGCAATATTTGAGAGAACTGGTAACCATTGAACTGGAGTTTATCTCAGAGTTCCAGAGATTATGCTCATTACTGAGTGAAGATGTATGCCAGTGAGTTTGATGTGACGACTTGAGACCCATACTGGTGCAGAGAACTCAGCTGTCAAGAAGACCAGAGCCATGGCAAAAATATGAAGGACAGTGGTTTTTGCACCCAGCTTATGCCAGCAAGTTTGCAGATGATGTTCACTCGTGTCTTGGTATTTTCGGCAGTCTTTTGTAAAAGGTAAGTTAAGGAGTGCTCAAGGGTCACTCCAAAATAATTGGGAGTCAGGTCATGCTGTACTTTTTCTCCACAGAAGGTCACATTTCGGGTGTTGTGTGCCTTGCAATTTTCAAAGGGACATGCAGAGACGATGGACTTGGCTGGGCTTGGTTGCTGCCTCCATTTGTAGAAATTTTTGACAGGCCACAGTTTAGCATGGCTTCCATATCCTGGGAATATTTTGCCTGAGTTGTCAACACAATATCTTTATTGTAAATACACTTTTGTGATGATGTGACGGGCATGTCGCCTATGCAGATGTTAAATGGAATTGGTGTCAGGGCACTCGCCAGTGGGAGACTATTGTTGAGAGTTCTTGTCTCATAGGTAGGCCTTCATGCTTCTGTTGCTCAGAAATGTCCACAGCAGCCTTAACAGTTATAGAGTAGACTGCAGTTGGCTAAGGGAACTAAAAGTAGTAATAAAAACAAAAAACTGCGGATGCTGGAAATCCAAAACAAAAGCAGAGTTACCTGGAAAAACTCAAAAGATGTCACAGATAAAAGAACAAAGAAGTGTTGAAGGTGGTGATATTATCTAAACGAATGTGTTAATTAAGAATAGATGGCAGGCCACACAAGGTACAGATCTAGTGGGGGGTGGGGTGGAATAAGACTAACAGGGCATAAAAGGTATAGATTTAAAAATAATGGAAATAGGTGGGAAAAGAAAAATCTATATAAATTATTGGAAAAAAAAGGGAGGGGGAAGAAATGGAAAGGGGGTGGGGATGGAGGAGGGAGTTCAAGATCTAAAGTTGTTGAATTCAATATTCAGTCCCGAAGGCTGTAAAGTGCCTAGTCGGAAGATGAGCTGCTGTTCCTCCAGTTTGCGTTGGGCTTCACTGGAACAATGCAGCAAGCCAAGGACAGACATGTGGGCAAGAGAGCAGGGTGGAGTGTTAAAATGGCAAGCGACAGGGAGGTTTGGGTCATTCTTGTGGACAGACCGCAGGTGTTCTGCAAAGCGGTCGCCCAGTTTGCGTTTGGTCTCTCCAATGTAGGGGAGACCGCATTGGAAGCAACGAATGCAAGTGAAATGCTGCTTCACTTGAAAGGAGTGTTTGGGCCCTTGGACGGTGAGGAGAGAGGAAGTGAAGGGGCAGGTGTTGCATCTTTTGCGTATGCTTGGGGAGGTGCCGTAGGTGGGGGTTGAGGAGTAGGGAGTGATGGAGGAGTGGACCAGGGTGTCCTGGAGGGAACGATCCCTACGGAATGCCGGCGGGGATGTGAAGGGAAGATGTGTTTGGTGGTGGCATCATGCTGGAGTTGGCGGAAATGGCGGAGGATGATCCTTTGAATGCGGAGGCTGGTGGGGTGATAAGTGAGGACAAGGGGGACTCTCTAATGTTTCTGGGAGGGAGAAGAAGGCGTGAGGGTGGATGCGCGGGAGATGAGCTGGACACGGTTGAGGGCCCTGTCAACGACCGTGGGTGGAAAACCTCAGTTAAGGAAGAAAGAGGACATGTCAGAGGAACTGTTTCTGAAGGTAGCATCATCAGAACAGATGCGACGGAGGTGAAGGAACTGAGAGAATGGGATGGAGTCCTTACAGGAAGCGGGGTGTGAGGAGCTGTAGTCGAGGTAGCTGTGGGAGTCGGTAAGCTTGTAATGGATATTGGTGGACGGTTTATCGCCAGTAAAAGTAGGCCAGGTTTCCTGCTTTTGACTGTTACCCAGTGTCTCCTGTTACAAGGAACACAGGTATGGATGTCATATGTGGGTAGCGTCTGCTTGATAGTAACATTCCTTTGATGAAATATTCTGCTCCTGCTTAGGGTCAGACTTGAAGAATGACTAGAGGAGGAAAGTACTGAAGGTCAGCCACAACCAACTTGAATCAGTGCTCCAGAACAAAGAGGGAGCATTTTGCAGGGGAAAGTTCAAACTGTAAAACACTAGTGGTTTATAAAGCTACTTGTAACAGGGCAACAGTGAATAGGCAAGTCACGCTATGTAACCATGCATAGATTTGTCTTCAATAATATTCTGGCAGGGGGAGGGGACACAGAATGTTAGCAGAATAGGGACACATCATAATACAGTAAAATAATCAAGTCAGAGGGAGTACAGCTGCAATAAGCTTCAAGGGAGTAAGGCAAGGCTGGATGGCCTCTACTTTAATGCCAGGAGTATTACAGGTGAAATGGATGAGTTAAGGGTGAGGATTGACATGTGGAACTGTGATGTAGTAGCCATTACTGAGATGTGGTTGAGGGAAGGGCAGGATTGGCAGCTCAACATACTGGGATAAAGAATCTTCAGGCGAGACAGGGAAGGGGATAAAAGAGGAGGAGGCATTGCATTATTAGTTAAGGAGTCAGTTACTGCAGTAAGGAGAGATGATATCTTGTAGGAGGCATCGAATGAAGCTTTATGGGCAGAGCTTAGGAATAATAAAGGGGCAACCATATTATTAGGTGTTTATTATAGACCCCCAGATAGTCAGCGGGAAATTGAGGAGCAAATATGTGCACAATTTGTGGAGGAGTGTAAAACAATAACAATAGGGTAATTAAATTAGGTGATTTCAACTTTCCCAACATTAATTGGGATGGACATAGTGTTAAGGGCTTGGATGGAGTGGATTTCTTGAAATGTATACAGGAGAACATTTTAGGTCAATATGTAGAGGGTCCAACAAGGGATTGTGCATTGCTGGACCTAATTCTGGGGAATGAAGCCGGACAGGGGCTGAGATGCTGGTGGGGGAGCATTGTAGTGATAACGACCACAACATGGTACAGTTTAATTTTGTTATGGGCAAAGAAATTGACAAGTTGCAAAAAAATATTTTGGATTGGGGGAGAGTGGATTTTAGTAAAATAAGGCAGGATCTGGCCAAGGTAGATTGGGAACAAAAACAGAAATACCTGGAAAAACTCAGCAGGTCCGGCAGCATCGACGGAGAAGAAAAAAGTTGACGTTTCGAATCCTCATGACCCTTCAACAGAACAAGATTGGGAACAGTTACTTGTGAGGAAATCTACAGAGGAACAGTGGGGTTTGTTCAAAAAGGAAATGGGGAGGGTACAGGCTCAACATTTCCCTCTAGGGTGATAGAAAGGAGTAACAAGCCCAGAGAACCATGGATGACCAGAGATATTCAGGTTACGATGAGTAGGAAAAGAGAAGCTTTTAGCAGGTACAAGGGAAGCAAATCAGCAGAGGCATTAGTGGAGTACAGACAGTACAGGGTGGAGCTTAAGAAAGCAATTAGGAGAGCAAAGAGGGGATATGAGAAAGCTCTGGCTGGTAAAAGTAGGGAAAATCCCAAGATATTCTGTAAGTATATGAATGGGAAAAGGATAACGAGGGAAAGAGTAAGGCCCATAAGGGACTAAGGAGGCAATCTATGGGTGAAGCCAGAGGACATCACTAGAGTGTTGAATGAATACTTCATGTCCGTCTTCACCCAAGAGAATGAGGATGAAGGTATCGAACTCAGGAAGAGAGACTGCGAGGTTCTTAAGCAATTTGATATAGGGAGTGACAAGGTATTGGAGGTGTTGGCAGGCTTAAAAGTGGACAAATCTCCTGGTCTGGATGATTTGTGTCCCAGACTACTGAGGGAGGCAATGGAGAAGATCGCAGGGGCTCTGACCCGAATTTTTAATTCCACTCTGGCCACGGGGGAGGTGCCAGAGGACTGGAGAAGAGTGAATGTGGTTCCGCTATTTAAGAGAGGTTATAGAGATAAGCCAGGGGACTACAGGCCAGTGAATCTCACATCAGTGGTAGGTAAACTATTGGAGAAACTTCTGAAGGGGAGAATCTATCTCCACTTGGAGATGCAAGGTTTGATCAGGGATAGTCAGCATGGCCTTGTCAGAGGGAGGTCATGCCTAACAAATTTGATTGAATCTTTTGAGGAGGTGACCAGGTGTGTAGATGAGGGTAGCGTAGTTGATGTCATTTACATGGATTTCAGCAAAGCCTTTGACAAGGTCCCACATGGGAGACTTATAAAGATGGCAAAGGGACATGGGATACAGGGAAATTTGATAAGGTGGATTTAAAATTGGTTTAGTTGTAGGAGGCAGAGGATGATGACAGAAGGATGCTTTAGTGACTGGAAGCCAGTGTCCAGTGGCGTACCACAGGGATCTGTGCTCGGTCCCCTATTATTGTCATTTATATAAATGACATGGATGACTATGTGGGAGATAGGATTAGTAAGTTTGCGGATGACACAAAAATTGGACGGGTGATTAACAGTGAGGTTGAGTGTCTTGGGCTACAGGAAGATATAGATGGGATGGTCAAATGGGCAGATAAGTGGCAGATGGAATTTAACCCTGAAAAGTGTGAGGTAATACACTTTGGAAGGAGTAATTTGACAAGGAAGTATTCAATGAACGGCATGGCACTAGGAAGTTCTGAGGAACAAAGGGACCTTGGCGTGTGTGTCCATAGATCTCTGAAGGCAGAGGGGCATGTTAGTGGGGTGGTGAAAAAGGCATATGGGACACTTGTCTTTCTCAATCAAGGCATAGATTATAAAAGTAGGGAGGTCATGTTGGAGCTGTATAGAACCTTGGTGAGGCCACAGCTGGAGTACTGTTTGCAGTTCTGGTTGCCACATTATAGGAAGGATGTGATTGCATTGGAGGGAGTGCAGAGGAGATTCACCAGGATGTTGCCTGGGATGAAACATTTAAGTTGTAAAGAGAGGCTGGATAGACTTGAGTTGTTTTCGTTGGAGCAGAGAAGACTGAGGGGCAACCTGATCGAGGTCTACAAGATTATGAGGGGCATGGACAGGGTGGATAGGGAGCAGCTGTTCCCTTTATTTGAAGGGTCAGTCACAAGGGGGCATAAGTTCAAAGTGAGGGGTAGGAGGTTTAGGGGGGATGTGAGGAAAAATATTTTTACCCAGAGGGTGGTGACAGTCTGGAATGCACTGCCTGGGAGGGTGGTGTAGGCAGATTGCCTTACATCCTTTAAAAAGTACCTAGATGAGTACTTGGCACATCATAACATTCAAGACTATGGGCAAAGTGCTGGTAAATGGGATTAGGTGGGTAGGTCAGGTGTTTCTCATGTGTAGGTGCAGGCTCGATGGGCTGAAAGGCCTCTTCTGCACTGTGATTCTGTGTGAAAAACATTATTTTCCTTGTCCAAGCATCTTCCTCTCTGCAACTCCTCCTATCTGTCATTTAATATCTCCTTTTTTCTGATGTCCTGATCTTCACACACCTTCACTCTTGAAATCTCGCCTCTCATGTCCAACCTATGCTTTTTCACTAAATGACTCCTCACCTCGCATGACTTCAGTCTTCACTTAGAAGTTGCCATTTTTTTAGTCTACTATCCTCCTTTCCCTATTGTGTCTCTCATCCTCACCCTCCATATCAACTCATCTACCTGCCAATCAAATGATCACATCTGATCTTGACACCACTCAGTCTAGCCCATCTCCATTCCAGGCAAAGACACTTCCCAAGCTCTTTCTTGGACAATCATTCCAACTTTATCTTCCCCGCGCTCTGGCCTGCCTCCTAGGACAACATTGAAGCCCGAATTAACCTTCTCCACAATTGCCTTACTACCATGTTTGATGCTGGCATCCTCCTCAGGTCCCTTTAAGTCCCCGATATAATAACCACCCCAGCAGCCTCAATAGAGCTTAATGGCATCTGCAGGGTAAATTCCCTTGAGATATAGAGTTGGAAAAAACTCTGGAAAGATGGTATAAAAAAGGTTTACATATTCTCAGGGTTTCAATGGCTTGTCTACCAAAGCCATGAATCAGTGTGAAGACCCCTGCTGAACTTCACCCCATTGCTGTTCAGCTGGCCTGCCTGTTCGATGGCAGCTCTGTCCACTCATTTCAAATTACACTATTACTTTCTTTTATTAATGGTTTGTTAATTATATTGTTAAGATACAAAAGTGAAGGACATTATTTAATTAAGTACTTTGAGCACTATATAAATAGGGGACAGCTGGGACACTGGGCATGTGGGAGAAGAGCTATGAGATTGAACAAAGTCAATAAGCACTTTCAACAGAGAAAAGCTCTGTGTCTCGGTTTCTGTTTCATTAACCGAATTTAATCCTATTAATATTTTCCCCTGACCAAAGCTGCTTTGCTTCTCCAGAATCATTCTGGGGAAAAAAAAAACTACCCCAAGCAACTTTCCTAACAGATGTAGATGAGGTATATGTCAAGTTTGTGAAGTAACCTTTATTTTTGCTTGTGACTGCTGGCTTTTCAGATGAATTTTATTTGATCTCAAGAATCGAGTTCTGCAATTACAGAACTGCAGCTCTAACTGGCAAGAACAAGTGAGTAAATTGGATTTGGTAAATTAGTGATATGCGAGGTATGTTTATCAATCCCAACACAGTTTAATAATGCAGAAGCAATTAATGTGGATATGCCTGGATGATCTGCAAGTGGGGAAAAAAAGAAAGAAATTATTTTTGGTCACAAAGCCATGGTTAAAAGCTGATGTTATTCCCCCAGCAGAGCTCTGTAGTTGCATGTCATCTGCTATTGCTTCAAACATATATATCAGTTCTCCTTCTGAAGTCAGCAGAAACATCTGTCATTCTTCAGTTATACAGAGCATGGTGAGACTGCATCCCGAACACTGTGAGCAATTTTAAAGAAGGATTTAAATGCATTGGAGATGTTTCAGAGGAGGTTTACTAAATTGATACCTGGAATGAGCGGGTTGTCTTATGACGAAAGGTTGGACAGGTTGGATTTTTTTCCACTGGAGTTTAGAAGAGTGAGGGGTGACTTGATTGAAGTACACAAGATCCTGAATGGTCCTGACAAGGTGGACAGGGAAAGGATGTTTCCTCTTGTGGGTGAGTCCAGAACTAGGAGACACTGTTTTAAAGTTAAGGGTTGCTCTTATAGGACAGAGATGAGGAAAATTTTTTTCGCTCAAAGGGTTGTGCGACTTTGGAACTCTGCCTCATAATGCAGCGGAGATGGAGTCATTGAATATTTTTAAGGCAGAGGCAGATAGATTCTTGTTAGGCAAGGAAATCAAAGATTATCAGGGGTAGATGGGAATGTGGAATTTCAAACACAAGCAGATCAGCCATGATCTTATTGAATGATGGAGCAGGCTTGGGAGGCCAGATGGCCTACATCTGCTCCTATTTTGTATGTCCGTAAGTTCGTATGTTCATATGTAAATGTTATCAGACTTTGCTGTTCCTTTTGTTGATTTGAAGGGATATAGCAGAGAGCCATGGAATCATTGCCCATTGCTGAATGAGTTATCTCACTGGCCCCACTCCTCTGTCCTTTCCTCAGAGCCCTAAAATTTTTCTGTTTTAAGTATATATCCAATGTCATTGTGAAAGTTGAATCTGCTTCCACCATTCCTAAATTCCAGTTCATTCCAGATCACAACAACTTGCTACATAAAGAAAATTCTCCTAATCTCTCCTCTAACTCAGTGCACTTTGTGTGTCTCTATTATTTATATTAAAAAGGCTTACATTGTGACCTCAGGATATCCCAAAGCGCCTTACAGCCAATGAGTATTTTTGAAGTATAGTCACTATTACAATGTAGGAAACATGACAGCAAATTTGCATCAATCTAAGAGAGCTGGTAAAGCTGCAGTTTATCAGCACATCTCAAAGATGGCACGTCCAACAGTGCAGCACTCCCTCAGAACTGCATTGGTGCATTGGATCATTTTTTATCTCAAGTGCTGGAGTAGGACTTAGAACCTACAGCCTTCTGACTCAAAGGGAGGAGCTCTACCCTCTAAGCCAGAGCAGACACCTGCATTGCAACAGTGTAATGATGTATCCCAGTGCACCAACAATGATCGTAGGGCTGCAAGACTAAATTTCACTTTCCCAGAACATAGTGCAAAGTTTCTACACCATTTTTGTAAATTAGATTGGGCTAGACATGGTAAAAGCTCCAGTCTGATAGATAGCCTAAATGAGGGTATTGAATGACACTTGTGATAACCGTAAAAATCCATCCTTCATCATCCCATAAAATATTCCTGTTTTCCTACTTTTATAGGAATTCTGAACTAGATTTAACATAGCATATTTAAAATGGGGTTCACCAGTGGTTCTTTTTGGATAGTTTAATTTTTGTAGTTTAGGATATACAGCTGTACTTCATTCCACCAGCAATCTTAAGACTCACTAACCAATCCATTTAATCTTTTGGAGAATAATGGCCTAAATTTTCCAGTCTCCGTAATGGGCAATCGCCTGCTCCCCAGAACCCTCTGCAAAAGTCTCTGACTCTAAATTAGAGCCGCACCTGGGTAACTCCAGAATTGATCCCCTGACTACCCTGCAGACACCCTAACTACCCCCCAACGACCATCTTTCTGGAACTCCCAACTACTCCTGCTGATCACCAACCCAACCTACCCCCAACCTGACCTGACCCAACCATCCTCAACCACCTAACAATACTCCTTGACCTGATTACCCTCCGGCCCACCTACCCATCTCTCGGACCTGTCACCCTACCCACTGACCATCTCACCCATCTACCACCCCAACCATCTACACCTCACCAACCTACCATCTCACCCACCTGCCCCTACCTACCTACAACCCCACCTACCCCACCTCACCCACATATCAAGTCACCCACCTGTCACTCTACCCACTCACCACATCACCCAACCGCCATCCTACCCATTTACTACTTACCTCATCCACCTACCCACCCTACCATTCATCCATTCACCCATTCACTAACATTCACACTGGGCATTTAAATGTAGTCAGCTACTGCCATAAAAAGACGGCATATCCTGCCTCCCCCCACTCGCCCCCCCCCCCCCCCCCCCCCCCCCCCCCCACCCCCCCAACCCCCCCCCCCACGCTCTACAGTGCCATGATGGAGATCTCAAATGGACACTCTGCTGTGCACTTCTGGTGAAGCTTGACTTGAAAGACCCAGCAAGTAAGGTGGAGCAGCATCGAGGTAGGGGAATGTCTGAGAGGAGAAGCAATCTGACGATGATTGCTGCTCCTCGGACGATCCTGGACAATATTCCCAAAGAGACAGTTGTCAAAGAAAACAAACTAGCTGTTATCTTAATAGCTAAACCACCAGTGAATAACACTTTCTTTTGCACGGCAAAGCACAAATTTGATTTGCCATTCAATCCGTGCATAATGTATCCCATTATTCTTTGTCAAGGCCTTGACTGGCTATGCAAAAACAAGGTGAGATGAGAATGATGTTGAACAAATAGTATGGCATTCAAGGCACTCCATTTGACCTGGCCAGCATCACGGTTGAGATTGGATGCCTGTCAACCTGGAATGTGTTCTACAAAGGTATTGTCACTCCACTTTTACACAGAGACCGGAAAGAATATGCAACGTGCTACTACAAGGAGCAGTTGAGGCATATGACATAAATGTATTTAAGGGATGCTGAATGAGCACATGAGGGAGAAAGGAATAGAAGGATATGTTGTTAGAATGAGGTAGGGTGAAAAGAACAACTGAGGAAGCTCAAGAGGCCAGAGTTAGATTGGCACTGATTCCTCAGAAGGTTGTAGAGCTGGAGGAGGCTACAGAGATAGGGAGAGCAGAGGCCATGATGAGACTTGAAAACAATAATCTGAATCTTAAAATTGAGGCTTTGCTTGACCAGGCACCAATGTAGGTCTGCGAGCGTAGGGATGATAGGTTACTTGGTGCGAGTTAGGACACAGGCAACAGTGCTTTGGGTGACGTCAAATTTACAGTTAGAATGTGGGAGACCAACCTGGAAAGTGTTGGAATAGTCAAGTCTAGGGTAACAAAGGCATGAATGAAGGTTTCAGCAGCAGATGAGCTGAGGCAGTGGCAGAGTTAGGTGATGTAATTAGAAATAGGTGGTCTTAGTGATGGCACAGATCTGTGGTTGGAGCTTATCCCATGGTCAATTATGACACTGAGGTTGCGAATAGTCATGTTTTGACTCAGACAGTTGCAAGTGGAGGTGAATGGAATCAATATAGAGAATGGGGTTTGGAGAGTGGACTGACAACAATGGCTTCAATTTTTAATTTAAGGAAATTTCTGTTTGTCACTGGATGGCAGATGAGCAGTCTGATAATTTAGCAGTGGTGGAGGAGTTGAGGGAATTGATGGTGGGGTAGAGCTGGGTGTCATTAGTGTACGTGTGAAGACTATATTTTTAGATGATGCCACCGAGGGGGTAGCATGAAGATGAGAAATAGGCGGGGGCCAAAGATAACTCCTTGGGGGACACTAGCTGCTAAAGTGCAGGAACAGGAAGATCTGCCTTTGCAAGTAATGCTATAGCTTTGATTACAGAGATTAGAATGGAACTAAGTCTGAGCTGTTTGTCATGAAGAGACATTAATGTCTATAATGTTATTGGAAATTATTTTTAAAATGGAGTTGTAGTGGGATCTGTGTCCATGTGTTTGACTGTGTATGTCTTAACTGGATTAAAACCAATTAGTTTGGGTGCTTTGATGTATAGTAGTTTGAGATGTTAATTGGGTAAACAGTAAGGAAGTTAAAAGGTAAAGTGCACATTTGCATTTGTTGAATAAAGTATTCAAGAGTGGGAGTAAAACCTTGCACCTAACTGGGAGATGCCAAGCAATGTGTTTATATTACTCATAAAATTAGTGGAATGAAAATGTTATTGTTAGAAGATGTGAAGTTAAAAGCCTAGTGATACAATGGAAAATTTACAATCAAGGGGAAGCTAGATATACAGAGGGAAAGAAGATTGTGTGTAAGCTGGGGGCATTTAAGATCTAACCAGCCTGTAAACCTCTACTTGTGTCTGCAAAGGACCAAATTGCAAGGAACCTCATTTTGAATTCATAAGGTCAAATGTGCTTTGCTTGGTATCTATGGGTTACCGTTGCCTTGGTGGAGATTTACCTGGGATTGATTAATTTGGGGATTTGTTTAAAAAAGCTATAAATTGTAGACATGTGCATGTGTTTAATCTGTTGTAAATTAATAAATGTTTAATTTAGTTTTATATAAAATACCTCTTGAGGCTCAGTGGTCTTATTCCTGAATTCACAGCTGCATCGCAAACATACCAATTGAAAATATAGGTTATGACAGTTGTTTCAAGTTTCCCTCTGGGATTTAAACAACTCATATTGCGCTTGAGAGAGTAAAACAAAGTAATTTGGACCAGTGGATATGGGCGTTAAAAATAGAAACAACATATACATCTCTTAGAGAGTAATCTTTTTTAAAAGAATTTAAAGATTCAATCCCTTCGGTAGTGAGAACTCATGTGGAAGAACAGGGGGTACAAATGGTAAGATAAGCAGCAGAGATAACTGATGATTATGAGCCACTACATAGAGCTAAACCTCTTTTCTGTCACCCTTTTAAATCTGAAAAGGATAGAAAATGGGAAGGTGAAAGGAAGGAAGGTAGTTAGGGAAGAGAAGGAGTATTTGGAAATTCCCAAGGTGTTTTTCCTCAGGATAAAAAGGAAGGTGCTGAGGGTAGAAGTGACATTCAAAAATTGAGGTATTTTCATTGCAATAAAGTGGGGCATATGAAGTCAGTATGTTGGAAATTACTGGGAAAATCTGTTGGAATTATTGGGGTGCAGAAAAGTTCTGGAAATAAAAGTACTGTGGGTTCTGAGGTTAAGGCTTAGGAAAACCAATGGTGTGTGTTTAGGTAAAACAGGAAGAATCAGTGATAGGTAAAGAAGTGGGAATGTGTTCACAATTTACCCAAGAGAATTCTGAGGGGCAAGTTGCAGAAATGTTTAAAGACTGTGTATGAAGGGAAAGTGTTTCCATGTGTATAGGATGGAGTAGGTAAAGATGTTAAAATTTTAAGAGACACGGGGACTAGTCAATCCTTAACGTTATGGGATAGTGGCATTTGTTGTTCAGAGGGATTTCTTGGGTGGTGACATCACATATGAGGATTTTGGAGAAGAAAGGGAGGTTGGGGATGGGTCATTACGTTGACAAGAACAGTAGGATCAAGAGCTGATTTTGAAGAGAGGACTGATCACGACAGATTTAAAGGAGAGAGGGACAACATCTGAAGACAGGGAACTGCTTACTATATTGGCCAACATGGGGACAAGGGGGTAAGTTGCGTGGTCAACAGTTTAGTTGGAATACAGAAGAGGGGTTTAAGAAGATGGTGTGTTGTACAGGAAAGAAACCAAGTGTTATTTTCACATTCCAGGAGAATTCTGGAATAGTGAGCAGTTTTACCAAATGAGAGGAGACTGATAGTACTTTATGTGTACAAGCCAGATCTGACAGTGGATGGCTCAACCAGCTTTCTGCTGTACTCTTTCAAGTCTATGTTCCTTGAGCTTAAGGGAGCCAAGATGAGAGGTATACCAGGGTCAAAACGAATAATGTTTTTTTTGGGGACAAGGGCATCAAAGGTGGAGGTGAGGGTATAGTTGAGGAAATCAGTAGCTACAGAAATGTTCTAGCGAACGGAAGATCAAATTCTAGACAAGTTGGGAATTTGTAAATTTGTAAGTGAATTGGTGTAAGTTTTTTCCAGGGACAGAATGAGATAGGGTTGGAAGGGGGAGGTGGTGGAAACTGATACAAAGAATATCTGTGATTAAAAAAAGCAGGTCAGAGGCTGGGAATCCTGTGACGAGTAATTCACCTCCTTACTTCCAAAGCCCATCCACTATCTTCAAGGCACAAGGCAGGAAGGTGGTGGAATATCCTTCGCTGACCTGGGTGAGTGCAACTTCAACAACACTTAAGACACTTGACACCATCCAGGATAAAGCAGCCCCTCTAATTGGCACCCCTTTCACCATCATAAACTTCCTCCACCACCAACGCATAGTAGCAGCAGTGTGTACCATCTACAAGATGCACTGCAGCAACTCACCAAGGCTCCTTCGACAGGACCTTCCAAACCCATGACCTCTACCACTTACAAGGACAAGGACAGCAGGTAGATACATGGGAACACCATCACCTACATATAAGTTGCCCTCCAAGCCACACACCATCCTATATCACCATTCTCATAAACTCATGGATGTTTATAGCACAGGAGGAGGCCATTTGGCCCATCGTGTCTGTGCTCATCAACAAAGATCTGACACCACTAATCCCATTTTCCAGCACTTGGCCCATAGCCCTGGAGGCTATGGCAATGCAAGTGAATATCTAAATACTTCATAAATGTTACAAGATTTTCTGACTCAACCACCCTTTCAGGCAGTGAGTTCCAGGCACCCACCCTCTGGGTGAAAAAAAGTTCTCAACTCCCCTCTTAGCCTTCTACCTCTTACCTTAAATCTATTTCCCCTGGTTTTGGACCACTCTACTAATGGAAAAAGTGCCTTCCTATCCACCCTATCTATGCCCCTCCTAGCCTTAACACCTCTATCAGGTCCCCTCTCAACCTTGGCTGCTCCAAGGAAAACAACTCCATCCTATGCAATCTTTCCTCATAGCTCAGACCCTCGAGCTCAGGCAGCATCATGGTAAATCTCGTCTGCACCCTATCCAGTGCAATCACACCCTTCCTATGATGTGGTGACCAGAATTGCATGTAGTACTCCAGCTGTGGCCAAACCAGCATCTTGTACTGTTCCAGCATAACCTCCCTGCTCTTGTATTCTATGTCTCTGCTAATAAAGACAAGTATCCGACATGCCGTCTTTATCACATTATCTACCTGCCGTGCTACCTTCAGGGATCTGTGGTTATGCACACCAAGGTCCCTCTGATCTTCAGTACTTTCCAGGGTCCTACCATACATACTGTAATCCCTTTCCTTGTTAGCCCTCCCCATGGTTATTACCTCACACTTTTCCGGGTGGAATTCCATTTGCCACTGCTCTGACCACCTGACCAGCCCATTAATATCTTCCTGCAGTTTACGGCTATCCTCCTCACTATTGATGACCCTGCCAATTTTCGTGTCATCTGTGAACTTCTTGATCATACATTTAGGTCCAAATCATTTCTGTGCATCATACACAGCAAGGGCCCCAGCACTGAGCCCTGCGTAATCTGACCTGAAACAGACTTCACAGAAACATCTCTCTACCAGCACCTTCTGCTTCCTGCCTCTCAGCCAATTTTGGATCCAACGAGCCACTTTGTCTTGGGTCCTATGGGCTCTTACTTTCTTGACCAGTCTGCCATGAGGGACCTTATCAAAAGCCTTGCTAAAGCCCAAGCAGACCCCATGAAATGCATTACCCTAATCAACAATTCCATCACTGTCACTGGATCAAAATCCTGGATCTCCCTTCCTAACAGCGCTGTGGGCGTAACTAGACCACATGGACTGTAGTTGTTCAAGAAGGCTGCTTACTACCACCTTTTCAAGGGCAATAATGGATGGGCAATAAATGCTGGTCTAAACAGTGACGTTCACACCCTGTGTAAGAATTTTAAAAAGTGATCAGAGATGGCCTTATCTGTGATTGATATGATGGGACTAGCAAGACTATGTGAGATGGCAGGGTCAAGGGTGTGCCCGTGAGTATGGGTTTGGGGACTTTACCTGGAGGAAGAGATTTAGGGAGGATAAGTGGGCAGTGAACTCAGAGGAGAGCGAGGACAAGGTGAGTTGTGATGGAGGGCAAAAGCACCAAGGATGAGAAGTCAATTGGTGCAGTGTATGAGGGCAAAAAAGTGGTGAAGATATTTTGGTGAGAACATTTTTATGGTGCTTAGGAGGGCAGTGGAGAACGATGATTTTGAATAAGCAGTAAGAGAGGTGGAATAAGATGCGATGCTCAAAGGAGGAGAAAGTTCTTGAGGAGTAGGGAGTCAGGCCAGGATGTGATCTGTGATCTGTTTATAAGTGTGGCCCTGCCATCATGACAGTCTTGAGTGGGCAAATAGTGAAAAAGGCGGGGGGCTGGGGAGGTGGAAAAGGCTGTAAACAGATAATTTACTGATCAAAGTTATTGCAAAAGAGCAGTACATTTAAGATGGAAGTTAGGTCTTACAGTATAGCCCATGGTAGTTCAAATGCAGAAAGGTCTTCTGGATGACAAGAAAAGTCCAGGAATTTGAAGCCAAGTTTGAAGGAAGATTTAGATTTAGATTTTTCCAGATCCAAAAATCACTCACTGAAGAGCAGCAGACTATAAACAGAAGCAGGGATTTACAGTTCCAGTACAGAACATGGCTTTAGTGTCCAGAGTAGTCTGGGAATTTGAAGCCATGCTTGAGAGAAAATCCAAATCCAGTTCCTTTCCTGATCTTTATTAGAACTCACAAGATAAAGTTGGAGGATAGAGGCCATTTAAATTAATTAAATCAATTTAAAAATAATTTGGTGGTTGAGTCAAAATACGTCCATTGTGAGGGCTGAATGTCACATGCTCCCGGCGGGCGTTTCCCATGGGGGGAGGCACCTAAAAGGGGGTGGGTGTCTATCCCACCACCCACCCCCAAGCTCACCCCCATAATACAGGGAGCAGGCGGGTGCCGATATCGGCATCCCTCCCACCATATTTAAATTAACAGTTAAGAGTCAATTAGGCTTCTTGCCATAAAACGTTTGACATGGGAAGCAGGGTGGAGCCAGAAGCTCAATTTTTCACGTTAAGTTGTTAAAGGGTGGGAAGGAAAGGGGTGTGTTGCTCTTTGGGGGTTGCCCTTTGCAGATCGCGGGGTTGCCCCCCCGCCTTATGTTGACTTCCCCTTCCTTCCTACCCTCTCCCTCCTTTAAACCCAGCCACTCCCCCCTCTGCCCCTCTCCCTAACTTACCCAAAGCCTCCCAGCTCAAGATCTTGGACTTACTGAGGATCCAAGGCTTGGGGTCCTCTCTTTGCCAGCAATCCCAGCAGCCACCACTGATGTTTTCCTGGCACTGCAGGACTGATAGATCTGCTGGCCAATCAGAATACTCCAGGGGGTGGGGGGGCTGGGGGGATGGAAGTCCAACTTAGCCTTTGTTAATCAGCTCCACAGTGCTTTATGGCTGCGGGGTGGGTCAGTGTGGAATGGGATGGTGTGGAGCATATTGGCTCCATGCCGATTTGGTTTCTGGGGCGCACGAGGGGATGGGTCTGTTGTCTGCACCCCATATAGCCCCACCCAAAAGTATTATTCAGCCTTAGAATGATTGGAACTTAAACAGCAGAAGTGAGTATTTAGCAGTAGAAAGAAAAAGGATGGCAACAAATGCACTTGGATAGTCATGCATGTTGAGGAGCTCCCTAGAGAGCTGACTGCCCAGGGTCCATCCTGCCAGCTACCATGGTGAGAGGAGGCGCGTGTGCAGCATAAACATGGGCATTGACTGATTGGCATAGAGCAGTTGGCGTATTGTTGTGCTGTTACCCCAATGTAACCTCAGTTCGCTGAGCACAACCGCTTCTAAGTAATGGCCGTGAGCTGGAACACGATAGATCCTCAAATAATTCATTTTAAGGGGTCTGAAAAAGACTCCAGTAATTTAAACACTTTTGTAACTTTTTATGTTAGAAAACCACTTGGGAATATGGGTGCAAATGTTGCAGTCTGTCTCCCTTGTGAGAATATTTACGGTCCAAATAAATTACTTGGTAATTTTGGCCTGTTCTTCATGGTCCATTGGCATGGTGTCCTTCTACCTACTGAAGCAAGTGAGGCCTTGTGGTCGTCATCTTGTACATCCTCATGTGTAAAATAAAGCAGCAGATAAAAAAAAAACCATGGCAGCACAAGATGGCTGAGCAGAAACCTAAGGTGGACCAAAAGAAGCAGCCACACTGATGGGGAGGTGAAAAAAAAGCGCAAGGAGAATCATGCAAGCATGGGTAAAGATAAAACAGCAGCACCAGTGTGTACTTGAACTGACGAAGAATGTGCAGGTGAGTGGGTGCCTTGTCAATTCAGTTCGTTAGTCTGTGCAGAATAATTTAATGAAATCCAGCCTTATTTAAAATTTTAAACATGGGGCAGCGCAGACAGATTGATGAGAATTGCTGGAAAATTAATGGAATTGGGGTAAGGAAGCAGAGAGGATGTTCCCATCACTTAGTAATTAATTGCATTTTTACGTGCTGTTCTGATGGACAGTTTGAATTTCAATGTTACAAAATGGACAATTCTTGGTGCTTCTGGCTTGATGTCAGAAGCATATAGATATAAATTTTAAATGTATAGCTATCACAGGATATTGATAGAAATGGAGGATATACTGACACTGCAGTAGGAGGGTGGTGAACATAATTTTTATAAAGAAAGATAGCAATTAATTTGATGAGAATGTTTGCTGGAAGCATTTCTGGAAAATTTACAGATATGCTTGTGTGGCTTGAGGTTGACATCCCTGGTGCTGGCTAAGCAGCCTGGTTATTTTGTGATGTCTTGAGTGTGGGAGAGTCAATAAGCGGGTTGGAGGGCAGATGTCACTGAGAAAGCTGCTTTATTGTACATGAGGCCTGAGCAGATCCAATGATCTGTAACTGAGCATCACTGAAGAAGAAGGAAAGTTACTGTGACAGCTGCAATGATTCGTTCTGGACAATTGTCACCATCTGATCTAGAACAAGGTGAAATCAGGATGTTTACAATCTTGTGGAGCAACTCTTATAACTCAAGACGAAGATAAAGTCATACCTCAGCTATTTAAGTACCAAAATGGAAGAGGTAAGGAAAGTGAGGAATTGGCTGCCAACACTTGGTTCTGCTTAACACTGGGGTCATCATCAGTTACCAGATAACATTGATTAAAGAGAGAAAATGCAATTAGATCACACTTTTCATGGCACTGAATGTCCCAAAGCATTTTCCATCCAGTGGAGTGCTTTTGATGTGTTGTACCCATTGTCACATGGGGGAATGTAGCAGTCAATTTTTTACACAAAAAGGTCCCTCAAAAGAAATAAAAGACTGGATGGTTTCTCTTGGTACTGTAGGCTGAAGGATAAATATTGGCCAGAGCACTGGAGAACTGCCCTGTTCTTCAAAAAGTACCATGCGGTCATTTATGCCCACTTGAATAGGCAGTGATGGTCTCAGTTTAACATTTCATCCAAAAAAGGTGGCACCCTCCCCCCACTCCCAACACTGTAGCCTTCCCTTAGTACTGTACAAAATGTCAGCCTGGACTGCGTGCTCAAGTCCCTGGAGTGGGGCTTGAATCCATAGTCTTCTGATTCAGAAGCAAAATGTGAATACTGAGACAAGGCTGATACCAGCGTTATTAAAGACCAGTCTTGAGAAGCTCTTGCCAATGAATTCATTCAGAACCCACCTAATCAGGCATAATTCAATTATGTTGATGTTTTATTTTTACTAAATAAACGTAAATTGTAATCTTTAGTCATCAGAGAAATGGAGATGTGTTTCTTTTTGTGTACTTTCTAATTTTGGAATTTTTAATTACGTAATAATAAATGCATACAGGAAAAACAATTATTAATGTAAATTAGAGAGCATAGGTTACTATCACCCTGTATAAATGAGAAATACAGTTTTGAAATAAGAATAAACTGAACTACAAATTTGGTCAATCACCTTAGGCAGGGTTAAACCAACCAACAGTAACATCAAAGGATGGCATAAACTCAGATAAAGATATTGTAGTGACCATTCAATAAGGATTAAATTGAAGAGGCCTTGTACAAAAGCCTGTTGAGGCCTGATATTAGCAGAAGTGGTTGGGACCAGGACATGGAAGTTTGTAGTAATCATGGTTTTATTTAGTGTGTAACGTACCTTTAAGAATAATACCTTTTAGGAGAGATCACATGATCTGTAGTAACCAAATAGGAGAGGAGCTCGGGCTACCTCAGCAGTCAGTGTAGAGATAGAGTTGGAGTTGAAAGCACATGTGTAGTTGCTGCTGAGTATGTTGTAAATGAACTTAATGTTTCCACCCAAGAAGTGCCTGCAGATCAACTCTATCACTAGTAGTACAACTCGGTCACCCTTACAACAAAGTTATGCTTGGAAAGACCTTACCAAGGCTTCAAAAGATCAGTCAAACAGGAGGGAATAAATATTTGTGTCAAATAAATGAAGATCACAGCCATATGAAGATTAAATCATGAGAAAACATCAACACAATGATGTGGTGAGGGGAAGGGACTGGTATAGCAGAGACAGCACTGGGATCATGAGCTTCCTCTTTGTGAAATGATTGGGAGAGAAAAATGGAGGCCTATAGAACTACAGAACAACCACCTAGCTGTGCAGCTTACCTAAGGATCAACTGGGAATTCAAGGATAATTCCCTGCTCGTGTACAAGAATTCAAAAAGAGAGACCACATCGGAGAAAATGTAACCTCTTTTAAATGAAAAGGAAGAATGAATCTCTCCACATGAGCTTCATTTAGGATTCCTTCTTCCATTTTGGCTGGTGGCATCTCCGCTCATGGCCTCCTATCTGGAAAGTAAGAGTGTGCTGGTGATCAGTGAGATGTCTCCTTCCACTGTGCAATGGGATCTCTTTGCAATTGTGATTTACTTGATGTACTTCAGCTGCATCAGGGATCAATAACCAAAAGGTGTACAAGTGCAAATACATACCCCTGAGCTCTACCTGTTAGCAATTCGTGACTTTGTGTTATCGACAATGCAGTCCTACTGTTATGTAGCAGACATGATAGAGAATATTCAATTGCTCTTGCAGTTCAAAAGCTTTATATCAAATAGACGCCCATTTTCCCTGAGATTGTACAACTACAAATCATCTGATCACATTATTCTTATAGAACAGAGCAGTGAGGTCAATGCATCCATCTTAACTGAAACAATCGACAACTGCTTGTAAACCCAGTGAGCTGCTTCCAATGTTGAAAGAGAATGACCAATGTGGAGTTATTTTTCAAAATGTTCTCCATCTTTCTGGAATAATTGCCTTGTAGGAACCGAAGGAGGGGGGTGGGATCACCCTTCAGTTCCAGCCGAGCTATAAAAGCCACATGCCTTAACACCCTTGCAAGGGTTTCAGGCTGTCTCACAGAGAGGAATGGGGAGACAGATCTTTCAGAATATAAATACAGCAGAATATACCCTTGAACTGCATTCTACCCTTCTGGTGCCGTGTCCCAAAGAGGGCATTGGCGACCATGGGCATTCATTGGATTGGTCCATGTTGATGCTGCAGTGATTTGCAATTGCCTTCTGCAATATGGCTGATCAGGAAACTCTCCTGCTCTTAGTGCCTTCCATCAGGCATGTTGGAAGGATTTACAGGCTGATAATTAACCTGTTTGGCCATGTTATGAATGCACCTTGGCCGTCAAGTCCTGAAGCAGGACATGAATCCAGAGCTTCTGGCCCAGAAGTATGTATGTTACCACTGAGCACAAGGCCGCCCAGAGCCACATTACTGCATTCAAAGTAAGATGGACATTCAGCATTGTACAAACTGATGAACATTGCCCCCTCAAAAAAGGCCACCTATGGGATAAACCCATCTTTTTCAACCCTATGGCTGGATAAATATTGTCTTCAGTATTATTGCTGGAATATTGTCAGGGCCTTTGCAATATCCAGTACCTTCAGCCATTTCTTCATTTCACATGAAGTGAATCAAATTGGCTGAAGACTGGCACCTTTGATGCTGGGGACCTCCGGAGGAGGCCAAGATGGACCATCCTCTTGTTACTTTTGGCTGAAGATTGTTGCAAATACTTCATCCTTATCTTTTGCACTGATATGCTGAGCTCCACCATCATTGAGAATGGGGATATCTGTGGAGCCACCTCCTGCAGTGAGTTGTTTAATTTTCTACCACCATTCATGACTGGATGTGGCAGGTCTGCAGAGCTTAGATCTGATCCATGGGATTGCTTAGCTCTGAATATCGCGTGCTGTTTACACTGTTTGGCATACAAGTAGCCTTGTATTATAGCTTCACCAGATTGATGCCTCATTCTTAGGTGTCCCTGGTATTGTTCCTTGCATGCCCTCTTGCACTCTTCATTGACCCAGTATTAATCCCCTGGCTTGGTGGTAATGGTAGAGCAGGGAATATGCCAGGCCATGAGGTTACAGATTGCGGTTGAGTACAACTCTGCTGCTGCTGATGGGCACAGTGCCTCATGGATGCCCAGTCTTGAGTTGCTAGATCTATTCAAAATCTATCCCATTTAGCACCGGTGGTAGTGCCACACAACGTGATGAAGAATATCCTCAATGTGAAGACAGGACTTCATCTCCACAGGGACTGTGTGGTAGGCACTCCTACCAATACTGTCATGGACAGATGCATCTGCAGCAGGCAAGTTGGTGAAGATGAGGCCAGTAGTGTTTTTCCCTCTTGTTGGTTCCCTCACCACCTGTTGCAAACCCAGTCTAGCAGCTATATCCTTTAGGATTCAGCCAGCTTGGTCAGTAATGGTGCTACCAAGCCACTCTTGGTGATGGACATTGAAGCCCCCCATCCAGAGTACATTCTGCACCCTGAAGACTGTACTGAGGCTGAGTTTGAGGTTGTCGCTTCCAGTGCCTAAGTTGATGCTGAGTGATCCACCTGTTTTTCTTCCTTATAGGCTTTGCAATGACTTTACACAACTGAATGGCTTGCTAGGCCATTTCAGAGTCAACCACATTGCTCTGGGTCTGGAGTTAGATGTAGGCCAGACCAGGTAAAGACAACAGATTTCCTTCTCTCAGGAACATTAGTGAACTAGATGGGCTTTTCATGACAATCAACGATGGTTTCATGGTTATCATTAGACTTTTAATTCCAGATTCTTAGCAAATTCAAATTCCATTTCCACCATCCCCTGCGATGAGATTTGGACCCAGGTCCCCAGAATATTACACTGGATTACTAGTACCACGATATCACTGCTCCACCACCCCCCACCCCGCCCCCACCCCTGATCTGCGAAGGACTGCCACTCCATCCCTAGAAGCATAACACTTCAGACCAACAGCACATGATAGTTTAATATATTTATGATGAATCTTGTAATGATTTTTAAAACTGGTTCCAGAGTCCCTTATGAGTGGTGATGTTCAGTGCTGAAAGACTCTCAAAAATGTAACACTCCATCCGCACCATTTCACTCCTCCTTTTCCCTCCAATGTAGCTGTATTATGCGATAGGCAGCTCACGTCAAAACTTTAATTGTTGGGTTTCTCCAGATCTGATATGATGGCATTATATTGAAATAGTGCAGTTGATATCTTTCTAAAGAAAAAATATCAAAGCAAATCATCTCCCCCACTGATTCTATAAGAGTTGTTAGAATGGAACACTAGATTACCCAGTTTAATAAACTTGTCAGGATAACCTTTGGAGGTCAGTTGTAACTAAATCACTTGTAAATTATTTAATCTTCCCAGATCATGAAGCAAGTTTGGTTTAGCCTTCTTTGTATTGCAAAATCTCCATTTTTCATTTGGTGAAGATAAGACACAGTTAACACTCATATTACCAAAGCCTTGAATTGTAGAATGGGTACAGCACAGAGAAAAGGCCATTTGGTTCATCAAGTCCATGCTGGCACTCTGCAGAACAATTCCACTCCCCCTCTCTTTCACCGTAACCCCGCAATTTTATTCCCTTCACTGAAACATTGGAATCCACAATGCCATAAAATTTCATATTTACTCATGAACATTTTTAAGTTCCTTTAGGTATGCAAATAGAATATGGTCTGGAGAGGAAAGGGCATTCTGCTGATTAAGCCTCCATGATTGGAAACTCAGTAAGGAACATGACAAACTTCCCTATATTCCTCACTCCCAAAAATGTGTCAGGCAATGCTATTACCAAAACAAAAACAGAATTACCTGGAAAAACTCAGCAGGTCTGGCAGCATCGGCGGAGAAGAAAAGAGTTGACGTTTCGAGTCCTCATGACCCTTCGACAGAACTTGAGTTCGAGTCCAGGAAAGAGCTGAAATATAAGCTGGTTTAAGGTGTGTGTGTGGGGGGCGGAGAGATAGAGAGACAGAGAGGTGGAGGGGGTTGGTGTGGTTGTAGCAACAAACAAGCAGTGATAGAAGCAGAATATCAAAAGATGTCAACAACAATAGTACAATAGAACACATAGGTGTTAAAGATAAAGTTGGTGATATTATCTAAACGAATGTGCTAATTAAGAATGGATGGTAGGGCACTCAAGGTATAGCTCTAGTGGGTTTTTTTTTTTTATTTTATATAATGGAAATAGGTGGGAAAAGGAAAATCTTTATAATTTATTGGGAAAAAAAAAAAAGAGAAGGGGGAAACAGAAAGGGGGTGGGGATGGGGGAGGGGACTCACGACCTAAAGTTGTTGAATTCAATATTCAGTCCGGAAGGCTGTAAAGTCCCTAGTCGGAAGATGAGGTGTTGTTCCTCCAGTTTGCGTTGGGCTTCACTGGAACAATGCAGCAAGCCAAGGACAGACATGTGGGCAAGAGAGCAGGGTGGAGTGTTAAAATGGCAAGCGACAGGGAGGTTTGGGTCATTCTTGCGGACAGACCGCAGGTGTTCTGCAAAGCGGTCGCCCAGTTTACGTTTGGTCTCTCCAATGTAGAGGAGACCACATTGGGAGCAACGAATGCAGTAGACTAAGTTGGGGGAAATGCAAGTGAAATGCTGCTTCACTTGAAAGGAGTGTTTGGGTCCTTGGACGGTGAGGAGAGAGGAAGTGAAGGGGCAGGTGTTGCATCTTTTGCCTGGGCAAGGGGTTGTGCCATAGGAGGGGGTTGAGGAGTAGGGGGTGATGGAGGAGTGGACCAGGGTGTCCCGGAGGGAGCGATCCCTACGGAATGCCGATAAGGGGGGTGAAGGGAAGATGTGTTTGGTAGTGGCATCATGCTGGAGTTGGCGGAAATGGCGGAGGATGATCCTTTGAATGCGGAGGCTCGTGGGGTGATAAGTGAGGACAAGGGGGACCCTATCATGTTTCTGGGAGGGAGGAGAAGGAGTGAGGGCGGATGCGCGGGAGATGGGCCGGACACGGTTGAGGGCCCTGTCAACGACCGTGGGTGGAAAACCTCGGTTAAGGAAGAAGGAGGACATGTCAGAGGAACTGTTTTTGAATGTAGCATCATCGGAACAGATGCGACGGAGGCGAAGGAACTGAGAGAATGGGATGGAGTCCTTACAGGAAGTGGGGTGTGAGGAGCTGTAGTCGAGATAGCTGTGGGTGTCGGTGGGTTTGTAATGGATATTGGTGGACAGTCTATCACCAGAGATTGAGACAGAGAGGTCAAGGAAGGGAAGGGAAGTGTCAGAGATGGACCACGTGAAAATGATGGAGGGGTGGAGATTGGAAGCAAAATTAATAAATTTTTCCAAGTCCTGACGAGAGCATGAAGCAGCACCGAAATAATCATCGATGTACCGGAGAAAGAGTTGTGGAAGGGGGCCGGAGTAGGACTGCAACAAGGAATGTTCCACATACCCCATAAAGAGACAGGCATAGCTGGGGCCCATGCGGGTACCCATAGCCACACCTTTTATTTGGAGGAAGTGAGAGGAGTTGAAGGAGAAATTGTTCAGCGTGAGAACAAGTTCAGCCAGACGGAGGAGAGTAGTGGTGGATGGGGATTGTTCGGGCCTCTGTTCGAGGAAGAAGCTAAGGGCCCTCAGACCATCCTGGTGGGGGATGGAGGTGTAGAGGGATTGGACGTCCATGGTGAAGAGGAAGCGGTAGGGGCCAGGGAACTGGAAATTGTTGATGTGACGTAAGGTGTCAGAGGAATCACGGATGTAGGTGGGAAGGGACTGGACAAGGGGAGAGAGAAGGGAGTCAAGATAACGAGAAATGAGTTCTGTGGGGCAGGAGCAAGCTGAGACGATCGGTCTACCGGGGCAGTTCTGTTTGTGGATTTTGGGTAGGAGATAGAAGCGGGCCGTCCGAGGTTGGGCAACTATCAGGTTGGAAGCTGTGGGAGGGAGATCCCCAGAGGAGATGAGGTCAGTGACAGTCCTGGAAACAATGGCTTGATGTTCAGTGGTGGGGTCATGGTCCAGGGAGAGGTAGGAGGAAGTGTCTGCGAGTTGACGCTCAGCCTCCGCGTGGTAGAGGTCAGTGCGCCAGACAACAACAGCACCACCCTTGTCAGCGGGTTTGATGACAATGTCAGGGTTGGACCTGAGAGAATGGAGTGCAGTAAGTTCAGAGAGAGACAGGTTAGAATGGGTGAGAGGAGCAGAGAAATTGAGACGACTAATGTCGCGCCGACAGTTCTCAATGAAAAGATCGAGAGAAGGTAAGAATCCAGAGGGAGGGGTCCAGGTGGAGGGAGAATATTGAAGATGGGTAAAAGGATCCGTTGAACTGGGAGAGGACTCCTGCCCAAAGAAGTGAGCCCGGAGACGAAGACGGCGGAAGAAGAGTTCAGTATCATGCCGAGCCCGAAATTCATTGAGGTGAGGGCGTAAGGGTATGAAACTAAGTCCTTTGCTGAGCACTGAACGTTCAGCATCGGAGAGGGGAAGGTCAGGGGGTATAGTGAATACACGGCTGGGGTTGGGATTGGAAGATGGGGTGGGGACGGAGGGACAGGCAGGGGTGGAGGGTCCTAGATGGGTGTTGGTGTCGATGAGTTGTTGGAGCTTGCGTTCCTTAGCACTTGAGAGAAAGAGAAAAAGTTTCTTGTTGAGGCGTCGGATGAGCCGAAGGATAAAATGAAACTGGGGGCACGCGCAGCTTTGAAAAAGGGTACGGCGGTGCTGCTGGAGGGAGAGGTCGAGTGTGTTCATATGGCGGCGCATGGCACTGAGAGTGGATTTCAGAATGTGACGGGAACAGCAGTCCGAGAAACGTTTTATGTCCCGGAGATACCTGTAATCCTGGGTGGGTTCGAAACATGAGGGGTGGAATTTCAGTTGAAATCCATGTGGGGTAAGTCGGAGACGGAGACAGTCACTGAGAAAGGAGATATGGCTGTGAAAGCGGGTTTTAGTAAACACCTTGTCAAACACTAGGAGAGAAATGGAAAGCAATGAAGGTGAACAAGGCAACAGAGAAATCCGGAAATCTTGTCGCAGAGAGGAACAGAACTTCTTCAAGGAGGTAGGCATTTCTTGAAGAGCAGTGGCAGTCAATTAAACACAGAGATAAAAACAAAAAAACTGCGGATGCTGGAAATCCAAAACAAAAACAGAATTACCTGGAAAAACTCAGCAGGTCTGGCAGCATCGGCGGAGAAGAAAAGAGTTGACGTTTCGAGTCCTCATGACCCTTCGACAGAACTTGAGTTCGAGTCCAGGAAAGAGCTGAAATATAAGCTGGTTTAAGGTGTGTGTGTGGGGGGCGGAGAGATAGAGAGACAGAGAGGTGGAGGGGGTTGGTGTGGTTGTAGCAACAAACAAGCAGTGATAGAAGCAGAATATCAAAAGATGTCAACAACAATAGTACAATAGAACACATAGGTGTTAAAGATAAAGTTGGTGATATTATCTAAACGAATGTGCTAATTAAGAATGGCTGGTAGGGCACTCAAGGTATAGCTCTAGTGGGTTTTTTTTTTTATTTTATATAATGGAAATAGGTGGGAAAAGGAAAATCTTTATAATTTATTGGGGAAAAAAAAAAAAGAGAAGGGGGAAACAGAAAGGGGGTGGGGATGGGGGAGGGGACTCACGACCTAAAGTTGTTGAATTCAATATTCAGTCCGGAAGGCTGTAAAGTCCCTAGTCGGAAGATGAGGTGTTGTTCCTCCAGTTTGCGTTGGGCTTCACTGGAACAATGCAGCAAGCCAAGGACAGACATGTGGGCAAGAGAGCAGGGTGGAGTGTTAAAATGGCAAGCGACAGGGAGGTTTGGGTCATTCTTGCGGACAGACCGCAGGTGTTCTGCAAAGCGGTCGCCCAGTTTACGTTTGGTCTCTCCAATGTAGAGGAGACCACATTGGGAGCAACGAATGCAGTAGACTAAGTTGGGGGAAATGCAAGTGAAATGCTGCTTCACTTGAAAGGAGTGTTTGGGTCCTTGGACGGTGAGGAGAGAGGAAGTGAAGGGGCAGGTGTTGCATCTTTTGCGTGGGCAAGGGGTTGTGCCATAGGAGGGGGTTGAGGAGTAGGGGGTGATGGAGGAGTGGACCAGGGTGTCCCGGAGGGAGCGATCCCTACGGAATGCCGATAAGGGGGGTGAAGGGAAGATGTGTTTGGTAGTGGCATCATGCTGGAGTTGGCGGAAATGGCGGAGGATGATCCTTTGAATGCGGAGGCTCGTGGGGTGATAAGTGAGGACAAGGGGGACCCTATCATGTTTCTGGGAGGGAGGAGAAGGAGTGAGGGCGGATGCGCGGGAGATGGGCCGGACACGGTTGAGGGCCCTGTCAACGACCGTGGGTGGAAAACCTCGGTTAAGGAAGAAGGAGGACATGTCAGAGGAACTGTTTTTGAATGTAGCATCATCGGAACAGATGCGACGGAGGCGAAGGAACTGAGAGAATGGGATGGAGTCCTTACAGGAAGTGGGGTGTGAGGAGCTGTAGTCGAGATAGCTGTGGGTGTCGGTGGGTTTGTAATGGATATTGGTGGACAGTCTATCACCAGAGATTGAGACAGAGAGGTCAAGGAAGGGAAGGGAAGTGTCAGAGATGGACCACGTGAAAATGATGGAGGGGTGGAGATTGGAAGCAAAATTAATAAATTTTTCCAAGTCCTGACGAGAGCATGAAGCAGCACCGAAATAATCATCGATGTACCGGAGAAAGAGTTGTGGAAGGGGGCCGGAGTAGGACTGCAACAAGGAATGTTCCACATACCCCATAAAGAGACAGGCATAGCTGGGGCCCATGCGGGTACCCATAGCCACACCTTTTATTTGGAGGAAGTGAGAGGAGTTGAAGGAGAAATTGTTCAGCGTGAGAACAAGTTCAGCCAGACGGAGGAGAGTAGTGGTGGATGGGGATTGTTCGGGCCTCTGTTCGAGGAAGAAGCTAAGGGCCCTCAGACCATCCTGGTGGGGGATGGAGGTGTAGAGGGATTGGACGTCCATGGTGAAGAGGAAGCGGTAGGGGCCAGGGAACTGGAAATTGTTGATGTGACGTAAGGTGTCAGAGGAATCACGGATGTAGGTGGGAAGGGACTGGACAAGGGGAGAGAGAAGGGAGTCAAGATAACGAGAAATGAGTTCTGTGGGGCAGGAGCAAGCTGAGACGATCGGTCTACCGGGGCAGTTCTGTTTGTGGATTTTGGGTAGGAGATAGAAGCGGGCCGTCCGAGGTTGGGCAACTATCAGGTTGGAAGCTGTGGGAGGGAGATCCCCAGAGGAGATGAGGTCAGTGACAGTCCTGGAAACAATGGCTTGATGTTCAGTGGTGGGGTCATGGTCCAGGGAGAGGTAGGAGGAAGTGTCTGCGAGTTGACGCTCAGCCTCCGCGTGGTAGAGGTCAGTGCGCCAGACAACAACAGCACCACCCTTGTCAGCGGGTTTGATGACAATGTCAGGGTTGGACCTGAGAGAATGGAGTGCAGTAAGTTCAGAGAGAGACAGGTTAGAATGGGTGAGAGGAGCAGAGAAATTGAGACGACTAATGTCGCGCCGACAGTTCTCAATGAAAAGATCGAGAGAAGGTAAGAATCCAGAGGGAGGGGTCCAGGTGGAGGGAGAATATTGAAGATGGGTAAAAGGATCCGTTGAACTGGGAGAGGACTCCTGCCCAAAGAAGTGAGCCCGGAGACGAAGACGGCGGAAGAAGAGTTCAGTATCATGCCGAGCCCGAAATTCATTGAGGTGAGGGCGTAACATCAAGCCATTGTTTCCAGGACTGTCACTGACCTCATCTCCTCTGGGGATCTCCCTCCCACAGCTTCCAACCTGATAGTTGCCCAACCTCGGACGGCCCGCTTCTATCTCCTACCCAAAATCCACAAACAGAACTGCCCCGGTAGACCGATCGTCTCAGCTTGCTCCTGCCCCACAGAACTCATTTCTCGTTATCTTGACTCCCTTCTCTCTCCCCTTGTCCAGTCCCTTCCCACCTACATCCGTGATTCCTCTGACACCTTACGTCACATCAACAATTTCCAGTTCCCTGGCCCCTACCGCTTCCTCTTCACCATGGACGTCCAATCCCTCTACACCTCCATCCCCCACCAGGATGGTCTGAGGGCCCTTAGCTTCTTCCTCGAACAGAGGCCCGAACAATCCCCATCCACCACTACTCTCCTCCGTCTGGCTGAACTTGTTCTCACGCTGAACAATTTCTCCTTCAACTCCTCTCACTTCCTCCAAATAAAAGGTGTGGCTATGGGTACCCTGCATGGGCCCCAGCTATGCCTGTCTCTTTATGGGGTATGTGGAACATTCCTTGTTGCAGTCCTACTCCGGCCCCCTTCCACAACTCTTTCTCCGGTACATCGATGATTATTTCGGTGCTGCTTCATGCTCTCGTCAGGACTTGGAAAAATTTATTAATTTTGCTTCCAATCTCCACCCCTCCATCATTTTCACGTGGTCCATCTCTGACACTTCCCTTCCCTTCCTTGACCTCTCTGTCTCAATCTCTGGTGATAGACTGTCCACCAATATCCATTACAAACCCACCGACACCCACAGCTATCTCGACTACAGCTCCTCACACCCCACTTCCTGTAAGGACTCCATCCCATTCTCTCAGTTCCTTCGCCTCCGTCGCATCTGTTCCGATGATGCTACATTCAAAAACAGTTCCTCTGACATGTCCTCCTTCTTCCTTAACCGAGGTTTTCCACCCACGGTCGTTGACAGGGCCCTCAACCGTGTCCGGCCCATCTCCCGCGCATCCGCCCTCACTCCTTCTCCTCCCTCCCAGAAACATGATAGGGTCCCCCTTGTCCTCACTTATCACCCCACGAGCCTCCGCATTCAAAGGATCATCCTCCGCCATTTCCGCCAACTCCAGCATGATGCCACTACCAAACACATCTTCCCTTCACCCCCCTTATCGGCATTCCGTAGGGATCGCTCCCTCCGGGACACCCTGGTCCACTCCTCCATCACCCCCTACTCCTCAACCCCCTCCTATGGCACAACCCCTTGCCCACGCAAAAGATGCAACACCTGCCCCTTCACTTCCTCTCTCCTCACCGTCCAAGGACCCAAACACTCCTTTCAAGTGAAGCAGCATTTCACTTGCATTTCCCCCAACTTAGTCTACTGCATTCGTTGCTCCCAATGTGGTCTCCTCTACATTGGAGAGACCAAACGTAAACTGGGCGACCGCTTTGCAGAACACCTGCGGTCTGTCCGCAAGAATGACCCAAACCTCCCTGTCGCTTGCCATTTTAACACTCCACCCTGCTCTCTTGCCCACATGTCTGTCCTTGGCTTGCTGCATTGTTCCAGTGAAGCCCAACGCAAACTGGAGGAACAACACCTCATCTTCCGACTAGGGACTTTACAGCCTTCCGGACTGAATATTGAATTCAACAACTTTAGGTCGTGAGTCCCCTCCCCCATCCCCACCCCCTTTCTGTTTCCCCCTTCTCTTTTTTTTTTTCCCAATAAATTATAAAGATTTTCCTTTTCCCACCTATTTCCATTATATAAAATAAAAAAAAAACCCACTAGAGCTATACCTTGAGTGCCCTACCATCCATTCTTAATTAGCACATTCGTTTAGATAATATCACCAACTTTATCTTTAACACCTATGTGTTCTATTGTACTATTGTTGTTGACATCTTTTGATATTCTGCTTCTATCACTGCTTGTTTGTTGCTACAACCACACCAACCCCCTCCACCTCTCTGTCTCTCTATCTCTCCGCCCCCCACACACACACCTTAAACCAGCTTATATTTCAGCTCTTTCCTGGACTCGAACTCAAGTTCTGTCGAAGGGTCATGAGGACTCGAAACGTCAACTCTTTTCTTCTCCGCCGATGCTGCCAGACCTGCTGAGTTTTTCCAGGTAATTCTGTTTTTGTTTTGGATTTCCAGCATCCGCAGTTTTTTTGTTTTTATCTCTGTGTTTAATTGACTGCCACTGCTCTTCAAGAAATGCCTACCTCCTTGAAGAAGTTCTGTTCCTCTCTGCGACAAGATTTCCGGATTTCTCTGTTGCCTTGTTCACCTTCATTGCTTTCCATTTCTCTCCTAGTGTTTGACAAGGTGTTTACTAAAACCCGCTTTCACAGCCATATCTCCTTTCTCAGTGACTGTCTCCGTCTCCGACTTACCCCACATGGATTTCAACTGAAATTCCACCCCTCATGTTTCGAACCCACCCAGGATTACAGGTATCTCCGGGACATAAAACGTTTCTCGGACTGCTGTTCCCGTCACATTCTGAAATCCACTCTCAGTGCCATGCGCCGCCATATGAACACACTCGACCTCTCCCTCCAGCAGCACCGCCGTACCCTTTTTCAAAGCTGCGCGTGCCCCCAGTTTCATTTTATCCTTCGGCTCATCCGACGCCTCAACAAGAAACTTTTTCTCTTTCTCTCAAGTGCTAAGGAACGCAAGCTCCAACAACTCATCGACACCAACACCCATCTAGGACCCTCCACCCCTGCCTGTCCCTCCGTCCCCACCCCATCTTCCAATCCCAACCCCAGCCGTGTATTCACTATACCCCCTGACCTTCCCCTCTCCGATGCTGAACGTTCAGTGCTCAGCAAAGGACTTAGTTTCATACCCTTACGCCCTCACCTCAATGAATTTCGGGCTCGGCATGATACTGAACTCTTCTTCCGCCGTCTTCGTCTCCGGGCTCACTTCTTTGGGCAGGAGTCCTCTCCCAGTTCAACGGATCCTTTTACCCATCTTCAATATTCTCCCTCCACCTGGACCCCTCCCTCTGGATTCTTACCTTCTCTCGATCTTTTCATTGAGAACTGTCGGCGCGACATTAGTCGTCTCAATTTCTCTGCTCCTCTCACCCATTCTAACCTGTCTCTCTCTGAACTTACTGCACTCCATTCTCTCAGGTCCAACCCTGACATTGTCATCAAACCCGCTGACAAGGGTGGTGCTGTTGTTGTCTGGCGCACTGACCTCTACCACGCGGAGGCTGAGCGTCAACTCGCAGACACTTCCTCCTACCTCTCCCTGGACCATGACCCCACCACTGAACATCAAGCCATTGTTTCCAGGACTGTCACTGACCTCATCTCCTCTGGGGATCTCCCTCCCACAGCTTCCAACCTGATAGTTGCCCAACCTCGGACGGCCCGCTTCTATCTCCTACCCAAAATCCACAAACAGAACTGCCCCGGTAGACCGATCGTCTCAGCTTGCTCCTGCCCCACAGAACTCATTTCTCGTTATCTTGACTCCCTTCTCTCTCCCCTTGTCCAGTCCCTTCCCACCTACATCCGTGATTCCTCTGACACCTTACGTCACATCAACAATTTCCAGTTCCCTGGCCCCTACCGCTTCCTCTTCACCATGGACGTCCAATCCCTCTACACCTCCATCCCCCACCAGGATGGTCTGAGGGCCCTTAGCTTCTTCCTCGAACAGAGGCCCGAACAATCCCCATCCACCACTACTCTCCTCCGTCTGGCTGAACTTGTTCTCACGCTGAACAATTTCTCCTTCAACTCCTCTCACTTCCTCCAAATAAAAGGTGTGGCTATGGGTACCCGCATGGGCCCCAGCTATGCCTGTCTCTTTATGGGGTATGTGGAACATTCCTTGTTGCAGTCCTACTCCGGCCCCCTTCCACAACTCTTTCTCCGGTACATCGATGATTATTTCGGTGCTGCTTCATGCTCTCGTCAGGACTTGGAAAAATTTATTAATTTTGCTTCCAATCTCCACCCCTCCATCATTTTCACGTGGTCCATCTCTGACACTTCCCTTCCCTTCCTTGACCTCTCTGTCTCAATCTCTGGTGATAGACTGTCCACCAATATCCATTACAAACCCACCGACACCCACAGCTATCTCGACTACAGCTCCTCACACCCCACTTCCTGTAAGGACTCCATCCCATTCTCTCAGTTCCTTCGCCTCCGTCGCATCTGTTCCGATGATGCTACATTCAAAAACAGTTCCTCTGACATGTCCTCCTTCTTCCTTAACCGAGGTTTTCCACCCACGGTCGTTGACAGGGCCCTCAACCGTGTCCGGCCCATCTCCCGCGCATCCGCCCTCACTCCTTCTCCTCCCTCCCAGAAACATGATAGGGTCCCCCTTGTCCTCACTTATCACCCCACGAGCCTCCGCATTCAAAGGATCATCCTCCGCCATTTCCGCCAACTCCAGCATGATGCCACTACCAAACACATCTTCCCTTCACCCCCCTTATCGGCATTCCGTAGGGATCGCTCCCTCCGGGACACCCTGGTCCACTCCTCCATCACCCCCTACTCCTCAACCCCCTCCTATGGCACAACCCCTTGCCCACGCAAAAGATGCAACACCTGCCCCTTCACTTCCTCTCTCCTCACCGTCCAAGGACCCAAACACTCCTTTCAAGTGAAGCAGCATTTCACTTGCATTTCCCCCAACTTAGTCTACTGCATTCGTTGCTCCCAATGTGGTCTCCTCTACATTGGAGAGACCAAACGTAAACTGGGCGACCGCTTTGCAGAACACCTGCGGTCTGTCCGCAAGAATGACCCAAACCTCCCTGTCGCTTGCCATTTTAACACTCCACCCTGCTCTCTTGCCCACATGTCTGTCCTTGGCTTGCTGCATTGTTCCAGTGAAGCCCAACGCAAACTGGAGGAACAACACCTCATCTTCCGACTAGGGACTTTACAGCCTTCCGGACTGAATATTGAATTCAACAACTTTAGGTCGTGAGTCCCCTCCCCCATCCCCACCCCCTTTCTGTTTCCCCCTTCTCTTTTTTTTTTTTCCCCAATAAATTATAAAGATTTTCCTTTTCCCACCTATTTCCATTATATAAAATAAAAAAAAAAACCCACTAGAGCTATACCTTGAGTGCCCTACCATCCATTCTTAATTAGCACATTCGTTTAGATAATATCACCAACTTTATCTTTAACACCTATGTGTTCTATTGTACTATTGTTGTTGACATCTTTTGATATTCTGCTTCTATCACTGCTTGTTTGTTGCTACAACCACACCAACCCCCTCCACCTCTCTGTCTCTCTATCTCTCCGCCCCCCACACACACACCTTAAACCAGCTTATATTTCAGCTCTTTCCTGGACTCGAACTCAAGTTCTGTCGAAGGGTCATGAGGACTCGAAACGTCAACTCTTTTCTTCTCCGCCGATGCTGCCAGACCTGCTGAGTTTTTTCCAGGTAATTCTGTTTTTGTTTTGGATTTCCAGCATCCGCAGTTTTTTTTGTTTTTATCTCTGTGTTTAATTGACTGCCACTGCTCTTCAAGAAATGCCTACCTCCTTGAAGAAGTTCTGTTCCTCTCTGCGACAAGATTTCCGGATTTCTCTGTTGCCTTGTTCACCTTCATTGCTTTCCATTTCTCTCCTAGTGTTTGACAAGGTGTTTACTAAAACCCGCTTTCACAGCCATATCTCCTTTCTCAGTGACTGTCTCCGTCTCCGACTTACCCCACATGGATTTCAACTGAAATTCCACCCCTCATGTTTCGAACCCACCCAGGATTACAGGTATCTCCGGGACATAAAACGTTTCTCGGACTGCTGTTCCCGTCACATTCTGAAATCCACTCTCAGTGCCATGCGCCGCCATATGAACACACTCGACCTCTCCCTCCAGCAGCACCGCCGTACCCTTTTTCAAAGCTGCGCGTGCCCCCAGTTTCATTTTATCCTTCGGCTCATCCGACGCCTCAACAAGAAACTTTTTCTCTTTCTCTCAAGTGCTAAGGAACGCAAGCTCCAACAACTCATCGACACCAACACCCATCTAGGACCCTCCACCCCTGCCTGTCCCTCCGTCCCCACCCCATCTTCCAATCCCAACCCCAGCCGTGTATTCACTATACCCCCTGACCTTCCCCTCTCCGATGCTGAACGTTCAGTGCTCAGCAAAGGACTTAGTTTCATACCCTTACGCCCTCACCTCAATGAATTTCGGGCTCGGCATGATACTGAACTCTTCTTCCGCCGTCTTCGTCTCCGGGCTCACTTCTTTGGGCAGGAGTCCTCTCCCAGTTCAACGGATCCTTTTACCCATCTTCAATATTCTCCCTCCACCTGGACCCCTCCCTCTGGATTCTTACCTTCTCTCGATCTTTTCATTGAGAACTGTCGGCGCGACATTAGTCGTCTCAATTTCTCTGCTCCTCTCACCCATTCTAACCTGTCTCTCTCTGAACTTACTGCACTCCATTCTCTCAGGTCCAACCCTGACATTGTCATCAAACCCGCTGACAAGGGTGGTGCTGTTGTTGTCTGGCGCACTGACCTCTACCACGCGGAGGCTGAGCGTCAACTCGCAGACACTTCCTCCTACCTCTCCCTGGACCATGACCCCACCACTGAACATCAAGCCATTGTTTCCAGGACTGTCACTGACCTCATCTCCTCTGGGGATCTCCCTCCCACAGCTTCCAACCTGATAGTTGCCCAACCTCGGACGGCCCGCTTCTATCTCCTACCCAAAATCCACAAACAGAACTGCCCCGGTAGACCGATCGTCTCAGCTTGCTCCTGCCCCACAGAACTCATTTCTCGTTATCTTGACTCCCTTCTCTCTCCCCTTGTCCAGTCCCTTCCCACCTACATCCGTGATTCCTCTGACACCTTACGTCACATCAACAATTTCCAGTTCCCTGGCCCCTACCGCTTCCTCTTCACCATGGACGTCCAATCCCTCTACACCTCCATCCCCCACCAGGATGGTCTGAGGGCCCTTAGCTTCTTCCTCGAACAGAGGCCCGAACAATCCCCATCCACCACTACTCTCCTCCGTCTGGCTGAACTTGTTCTCACGCTGAAACCAATTTATCCTTCAAACTCCTCTCACTTCCTCCAATTAAAGGGTGTGGCTATGGGTACCCGCATGGGCCCCAGCTATGCCTGTCTCTTATGGGGTATGCTGGAACATTCCTTGTTGCAGTCCTACTCCGGCCCCTTGGCCAAACAGATTGATTATCAACCTGTAAATGCTTCCTATAGGCCTATGGTAGGCTGTAAGAGCAGGAGACTCTCCTCATCAGTCAGACTTGATGCAGTTTGGTGCCCCTCAAGCTATTGCTGCTGGTGATAGGCTGGCAGCCTAGTTTAGGAAAAGCTGGCTATGGAAATGGACATAAGCACAAAATTTGCCTGCCTGGTGCATCATGGGAACATGGGAGCAGGAGTAGGCCCTTCAAGCCTCCTCTGCCATTCAATTAGATCATGGCTGATCATCTACCCCAATGCCACTTTCCTGTGCTATCCCCATATCCCTTGATGTTATGAGTATCCAGAAATGTATTGATCTCTGTTTTGAACATGCTCAATGATTGAGCTTCCACAGCCCTCTGGTATAGAAAATTTCAAAGTTTCACCATCCTCTGAATGAAGGAATTCCTCCTCAGCTTAGTCTTAAATGGCCTGCCACTTATTCTGAGACTGTGTTTTCTGGTTCTAGGCTCACCAGCCAAGGAAAACATCCTACCTACATCTACCCTGTCATACCATGTAAGGAATTTGTAAGTTTCAATGAGATCACCTCTCATTCTTTGGAACTCTAGAGAATATGGGCCCAGTTTCCTCAATCTCTCCTCATAAGACAATCCTGCCATCTCAGGGATTAGTCTGATGAATATTTGTTGCACTCCCTCTATGTCAAGTTTATCCTTCCTTAGATAAGGAGACCAAAACAGTACACAATACTCCAGGCACAGCCTCATCAAGGATATAACCAATTGTAGCAAGTCATCTTTACTCCTGTATGCAAATCCTCTTGCAATGAAGGCCAACATACCAATTGCCTTCCTAATTGCTTGCTGCACTGCATGCTAGCTCTTAGTGACTTATTAGATGTGGGAAGCTTCTGAGGAAGTATTTAACTAGCTATCCCATCCACCATGGTCAGGAACTGTGGATCACCCACTGCATACATCATGGGAACTTTGGAACTGCGAGATGAATAAAGACCAAGGTCCATCTTCCCAACATTCTTCTTTTTCATGGACCTCTGAAAGCAAAATATGATCTATATGTACAAACCTAACCTTTCCACTACCAAACATCTTGACCAAATATGTGTGAGAACCACACATTTTTACAACTCGTCCTGGTTCAACCACTTAAGGCCTTAACCTTCTGATTCATCTTCAGACTTCTTTCTCTCACTCTACCCTGTCATGGTTCTTTCTGCCTGGATTGTTTCTCTTCAACTGACTGTGTTAAATGTGGCTTCAGCTAAGAGAAACCTCGTTCTGGGCTGTCTTCTAAGAAACAATACAGCTGGCATTCTGAGTGTGAGGTATGTTATGGCAGGTGAACAGAAAGTTTGTCAGTCTGTGATCCAATGACAACTGACGTTTCTTCAGATTTACATTACAAGAGCACGCTTAACAATTTGCACTGTGATGTCTGCTTCTCCACGGGAAACAGGGTGGCACAGTGGAACTCTAGGACATCCTTGTTGGACAGTTTCCTCTGGGAACCCATAAGCAGCCAACCATGCAAAATATCAAAAATGCAAAAAGGGGCGGAATTTTATATTGGCAGGATTTTACGGTCCTGCTGAAGTCAATGGACTTCTGAATGGCTTGCCGCATTTTAATGGCCCCACTCCCGTCACACCGGGGCCATAAAATTCCACCCCGAGAGTTTTGCTAGTTCGATTCATCAGAAACCTCTCAACATACGTCAAATGACAATTTAGCACAATGAATAGCTGTTGCTCTTTTAATGCAGTGAAATCTATGTGCAGCTCCTGCCACATCCCAGCTGATGATCTTTTTGTTAACTATATATATGTTTATATGATGCTTTAGTGTTTGAGTTAATAATGAATAAAAACAGAAAATGCTGGAAACACTTGAAAGGTCAGGTAGCTTTAGTGGAGAGAGGAAAGCAAAGTTACCATTTCAGATCAATGATCTTTGATCAGCATATGCAGTATTTTGTTCTTCTATACACAGTGTTCTCTTTTATGTTACCCACTAACATATTCATGTACACTAGCCTAGCTACCCTCATGTCCATTCTCGGCTCTCTTCTATACTTTTTGTACTTAGCTTTGTTCTTTGTGTAATTATGAAACGAGTGGTCCCAATTTTCCCATGGGGAGTGGGAATCAGCAGTCTTGAATGCAAGTTGTGTTCCTGCTTCCATGATTTATTGGTCCCTGAGGCCTCAATTGGCCTTGCGGTGGATCTGCTACCTACTTCAGCAGCCCGAAGATGGTATTGGAAGTTGGTGAACTCTGGAGGAAGGCAGATAAATAGGCTTTTCTCCACTCCCGTCTGTTCACAAGTACATCAACCTGGATCAACAGATGGATATTCAATGACTATTGAGCTGTATCAGGAAAGCCTCAATATGTATTTAAATTAATATAAACTAATTGTAAAAGTATCTCAAAAGTATATCGAAATTTAAATGAATTTTCCCTCACCCTCATCCCCCATCTGCTCATCTCCCATGCCCAACCCCGCCTTCCACCCATCCTCACCCTGCATCCATCCCCACTCTCTATCATCACCCATTATCCACTTTATAAACATATGAATTTACAAGTCCTATTATAAAAGCTGGATTTCTTCCAAGAGCCCATAAATCTTCCAAATAAACAATTTGACCTTAGAACTGTTAATCTCAGCAGATGCCTCAACCAAAAACAAAAATGCAATTTAAAGTGCTTAATAAATTACTTACATTTTAAAACTCTTCCTGCCTCCTTGCAGTGTGTGTAAAACCTGACAGCTGCAGATCCCCATCCCTTTCACCGAAAATCCAAACATTTCCAGAGACAGGCTCTTAATGAACCTGCCATGATGTAAATGAGGTTGTGAATATGAACGGGACAAGTCAGGCCCATTCCATCTCCCAACCTCGAGAAAATGGTGGAGGGCAAAAATGGAGGCAGGGTTTCTAGTTGTGCAGCTTGGTGACCATTTTGTTTGTCATCCTGCCTCCTTTTCTGTCCGATTAGGGATGAGAAAATTCCAGCCCTGCTGTTTGAAAAAATGCACCATTGCATTCCACTTAGTTTGTTTGAAATGAGACACTATATTGTTTTCACCAAACTACTAAAAGACAAGTAACTCTATCTAATATGTAAACAGAACTGGATTAATTGTACCCAGAATACTACATACATCAGCTGTCATGACACTCATATATTGCAGTGCAATATTTCTAAGAATTAATATTCTTAATATCTTATTTACGCCTACTCCAATATCAGTTTAACGGAATGCTCTCCCTTGGCCTGGATGAGCGCAGCTCCAACAACATTCAAGGGCTCAACATCATCCAGGACAAAGCTTGCTTGATTGGCACCCCATCCACCACCTTAAACATTCACTCCCTCACCACTGACACACAATGACAGCAGTGTGTACCATCTACAAGATGTACTGCAGCAACTCACCAAGGCTCTTTCAACAGTACCTTCCAAACCTGTGACCTCTACCATCAACCAGGGACAGCAAATAGATGGGACCACCACCAACTGGAAGTTTCCCTCCAAGCCACATGGCATCCTGACTTGGAAATATATCGCCATTCCTTCTCTGTCACTGGGCCAAAATCCTGAACTTCCCTTCCTAACAGCACTGTGCGTGGACCTACATCACATGGTCTGCAGTGGTTCAAGAAGGTGTTTCGCCATCACCTTCTCAAGGGCAATTAGGGATGGGCAATATATGCTCAACTATGCAGTGACACTCACATCTCGTGAACAAATAGATAATAAAATGGCTAATCTATTGTGAAACCCAAAAGTTAATTTGGTCTGGGTTATAAAAATAAAAATATTTGGTTAAGTGCCAGTGGTCTAATAATATAAAAGGAAAAATAGGTTAATGTTTCCTTCACAGTTATTAAATTGTTTCAAAATTCCAAGTAAAGCCTATAACATTGGTTAACATAATTGGACTCCAGGTTAACAAGATATTAGGATCATTTGGACATAATAGAGTTCAGGGTTAAGATGATTTTGGGGTTCTATTGACTTTACAGGACATTGGCTCAACTTGCTGTTGTTGGCATAAAAGGAACCGATTTGCATCAATGCATGAGGCTGCCTCCCAACCCAAGTTGGTGCTTCTGATGCCTGATAAATCAGGCACATGGTAATCTCAGTCAAATGGAAATGGGGTGAGCATTTAACCCTCTCCATTTTAACTAGCTTATTTCCTCCCAGTGAGATGGTTTGATAATACAGAGAGGTGAACACAGGATGACTTTGCTGCAATCAAAGCAAAAGATTGCACTCAACAACAGCAAATGGATAAGCGAGCAAGAGAAAACAGCTCCCTTCTTTTTGTGAGGGTACCTTATTCTATTTTCACCATCAACCAAAACTCTACTCATCAGATTCTATGTAAATCTTATCAAGGTAACAGTGACAGTAGTCCCGGAATGCATGTAGAAAGATCCATCTTTTTAAAAAAATTCTGTATAAAGACAAAACACTGCATTGGTGTCATTGCTCACTGAAATACAAGGAAAGGGCAATGCAAGAAGAACAGGAGGAGACTGGAAATAACATTTCATCATCATCTTCATTAGCATGGAACAGTATTGCTGTTTTCCTAAAGGTTAAGCTCTTGGCATTTTCCTTGGTGGATTGTGACGGTATTGCTAATCACATGGCACTCTAAGTTCTTGGACTTCTCAGAGCATTTGTAAGGCCTCTTGAGGAAAATACTTTCCACTCTCTCAACCAGATGAATGTTTTGATTCATTTCCCATGGCACTGCCACACGCCAGTGTGTCATTTCCATTTACACATTTCAGTACAAAAGATTGAGAAAGATGATTAAATGTGACAGCTGTAGAATAATTAACCTGTATTTGATCTGCATAATCAAATGGGCATGCAGGGACCAGAAAAGTCTAGTTGAATACATGACTTGCAATTGATGAAACTAAAATAAAAATGTAATATTTCAATAAAAGACATCCAGTTTACACTGTGTAAATCGTTTTAGAGGGATCGGTCTTGATTTACCTGTTCAGCTATTTAATGAGCTACTTCTGTCATCGATGATTGGTTTGCACTCATTCATAAGTCACTAACTTGACAAGTGTGACATTGACAGATGTGCACTTTTGAGCCTGTCACACTTGCCAATGGATAATGAGGCTGCATTATCACAAGTGTAACATCTATGTATCTGCTGTTCTTGTATCAAGCCAAGCTAATTGCTTAGGGTACTGGCACAGAATCTGCTCCATCTTTGAGGGATATTGAGGAGCTATGAACTGCCAAAATGAACAGAGTCACTAATCTGGCTTCACTCTATTCAGATAGATGTTTAACCAAAGCCCCATCTCTCTTCTCAGATTGACACAAACAATCCCATGCCAATAATTAAAGAAGAGCAGGTGAGTCCACCTGATTGCCCTGGGCCAATATTTATCCCCCAACCAACATGACTAAAACAGATTATCTGGTCATTATCGCATTGCTGTTTGTGGGAGCTTGGTGTGCACAAATTGGCTCCTGCAATTCCATTATTACTACAATGGCAACACTTCAAAAGCACTTTGGAACATCCTGATGCCATGAAAGGCACTATATAAATGCAAGTTCCTTATTTTCATAACATGTGAGATTTTCACTCATCCTACCAGTGGAGGACCTATCTCTCTTAAATAGATCCATTTTAAAGCAATGTTCAAAGAGGATGTCTGGAAATACTGAGGAGCAATTAATGTGAGATGTTAGTCAGGTTATTAATAATCCTGGAACTTTGTCTCCCAGTTACAAAACTATTTCTGTGTAATATGATTCTAAGATAAATGATTTGACAACATCATTCAGTACGTGATACTTCAAAAGCCCCTTCAGCTTCTCAACAGTGTTTTTTCAAAATTGTTGTTAACACTCTTCATTTTAATGGGGCTATTTATATATATGTTAAAGATAATGAAAGGAAGGAAGTGAATAAAAGGCTATAATTAAGCCTGGGGATTTGTTAACATTGATAAGCCATCCTAGATTCCCTGTTGTGGTTTGCAATGCCATCTGGATCCCTCAATTAAATTATATTATATTCTCCTTGCTTGCTTTCTGCTAACCATGATTCTACCTACTGTAAATGCTTCTCTCATGTGCAGCAAAGCTATTATTTATAGATTTTAAGCCATAGATTGTGGTTTCTTATTGACATTGAATGTTGACATGATGACACAATTCTTACAATAATGGAGCCCAAAGGCAGGAAATGACTGAAAATATTATGGTAAGAAGTGAACAATAACAGGAATAACAGCTTTTATTTATACAGCACGTTTAACAAACCGCCCCAAGTTACTTCATTAGAACATTATAAAACCAAGTATGACACTGAATCAAATAAGGACCTATTAGGTCAGTTGACCAAAAGCTTGATCATTGAGGTAGGATTTAAGGAGTGTCTTAAAGGAGGAAAGTGAGGGAGAGAGCCCAAAAGGTGTAGGGAGAGTACTGCAGCATACAGAACCTAGGCAAATGAAGACACAGCCACTGATGGAGTGATTAAAATCGGGGATGCTCAAGAGGCCAGAATTAAAGGAGCACAGATATCTCAGAGGCTTGCGGGGTTGGAGGAGTGATAGGGAGGGGAGAGGCCTGGAAGGGTCTGAAAACAAGGATGAGGATTTTAAAATCAATGTTGCTTGACTGTTGGTCAGCAAACACGTGGTGATGGGTGAATGGGACTTGCTATACATTAAGAGACAGGCTGCAACGACTGCATTGACAGTTTTTCTGTGAATTCTCAATTAACTGATTACCAAATTTGTACAAATTGAGTTTTTTGATAATGAAAATGAACTTTTAGAATATTTAGAACAGAATCTGAAGCAGAACTTACATTCTGTTGTTAAATTGTACAAATCTCTGGCTTCAAAACTTGTTGATGGCCCCCTTTTAAAGAAGGTGACATAACAACTGGAAGCAGCTGTAACAATTCGAGCCAGGGCAGATGTTTCAAATGCGGCTATCACCAGCAATGTAGTAAAAGGAATGAACGAATAAAATTCCATCTTAAGTATTAACTTTTGAAACTGCACAGCTGAGATTTATCATTTCAACACCAAACTCCTTCACAAACACAGCCTTTAAACAATGTTGTTAGAATCTGTTTTAAGATGAATTAAAAAGTCAATCTAACCCTGCATGCATTTCTTTTAGTAATTTTGCTGGTAGAGCAAATGTGACAGAAAGGGAAACCTTAATCTTTTCTCTCTATTTGGAACAAATATTTTGGAAGCAGAAGGGCAGAGAATAAAGGTTATCCAGGTCTAGGGAATGGGATAAACATAAGCAATTACTATACTATGAACAAAGTTTGTTAGAACAGAGATAAGGGCTGAAAAGGTTAAAAACTGGATAAACACCTAAAAATGCAGCCTCAGCTAAATGTGCAATCTACAGTATTACATATCTCCATAATATGTAGGCACAAACTGAGGTTGTATTATAGTACAAGAATAGAACCAGATCGTCTTTAACTTCAAAGTGTTCTCTATGGCCAGCTATGCAGAGGCTCTGGAGCTGGTTAATTCAGATTATCTCTAACAGCAGAGGTGATTCTCAGAGGTCATTGTAACCTAGGAACCTAGGGTGCATTATTTGCATGTTACATAATATAAATGGAAGACTAAACCAATCACTGTAGTAAAACTGGTTATTCTAAGAACCCCTCATGCATTAAACAAAGTAATTGTCACCAAGCTAACTAGCCTTTGTTGCGATGGAATCTGCCAACAAATGCTCTGGGTGGTATATAAAACATCAGGTGACTTATGATATTTTTTTCTTCTGTTAAAGGTAAAGCTGGTCAAGGTGATATACGTATGTTTTTGGGTTCTCCAAATGAGTATTAAGACTGTCTTGGAAAATCCTTGGGCATCGAAGGTGTTACAAAGTGGAGTCTCAGCTTTGGAGAATATCTTATCGCCTGATATTTGATTTTAGGTCTCAGGTGTATAGCTGAGGTTCCAGCTGCAGCATAGCAGGATCTCTATGAATAAGACTGCCTATTTCCACTGCACAACATTGCTTGACATTGCCCATGTCTCAGTTCATCTGCTGGTGAGACCCCCATTCATACCTTTGTAACCTCTATTCTAGATTCAGCTATTCTAATGCACTCTTGGCTGGTCTCCCAGATTCTACCCTCTGTAAACTGGAGGTCATATAAAACTCTGCTGCTCCGATCTTAACTTACACCAACACCTTTTCCTCTATCACCCTTGTGCTACATTGGCTCCTGGTCAAGCAACATCTTAATTTTAAAATTCTCATCTTTTTTTCAAATCAGTCCATGGGCTCACTCCTCCCTATCTCTGTAATCTCCTCTAGCCCCACAACCCCCTGAGATATCTGCACTCCTCTAATTCTGACCTCTTGAGCATCCCCAGTTTTAATTGCTCCACTATTGTTGGCTGTGCCTTCAGCTGCCTCTGCTCCAAGTTCTGGAATAGCCTCCCTACTCCTCTCCATCTCTCTGTATTGCTTTCCTCCATTCTTTCAAACTAAGGCCTTTGACTAAGCGTTTTGTCATCTGACCTAATATCCCCTTACGTGGCTGGGTATCATACTGTGTTTTATAATGCTCCTGGGAAGTGGGATGTGTCATTATATTAAAAGTGCTAAATATAAGTTGTTGGTTTTATTTATGGGACCTTCCAGTATGCAAATGGGCTGCTGCTCTTCATACATTACAGCAGAAACTACAGTTCAAGAAGAACTTAATTGCCTGTAAAGTACTTTGGTACCTCTGAGGCCATGAAAGATGCTACATAAGTGCAACTCACTTCTTTGGTTCACAAAGCAAACTGGAAGAACACTCACAGTCTCTATCAGCTCTTAGGACAGCACTTTTTGAGCTCTTTGAATCCTGTCTCTTCCCTGAGGCTCAGGTTTGATGATAGTGTAGATGGTTTGCCTCTTCCTCCGAGTGAGATCAAGGCAACTTTTGGCTTTGACTTTGTGCAATTGTGAAAACTGGGGTAATGGGGTAAACTCCATTGGAAATAGAAATCAAGAGAGATGTGAAATATTCTATTTTTGCACATTTATCACACAAAGCCAAAATTTACCCCTTTAGGTTTATCATTAGTATGAAATATAGAAAGTACAGAAGACTTTTACAAGAGTGTTGCCAGTGCTGGAAAATTGCAGCTATGTGGAAAGTTGGGTAGGCTAGGGTTGTTTTCCTTAGAACAGAGGAGACTGAGGGGTGACTTGACTGAAGTGTACAAAATTATGAGGGGCCTAGATAGAGTAGACAGGGAAGACTTGTTTCCCCAGCAGAAAGGTCACAGGGGGCATGGATTTAAGGTGATTTGTAGAAGAATTGGAGGGGATATTAGGAAAAACATTTTCACCCAGAGGGTGGTGGGCGTCTGGAGTTTGCTGCCTGGATTGGTGATGGAGGCAGAACCCTCAACTCATTTAAAAGGTGTCTGGATCTACACCTGAAGCGCTGTAACCTGCAAGGCTACAGGCCAGGTGCTGGAAGGTGGGATTTGGGATGGGTAGCTAGTTTTTACAGGTGGCACAGACATGATGGGCTGAATGGCCTCTTTCTGCACCATATCATTTCTATGGCTTTATGACTGTAATACAAGAAGAATGTACCCATTGTAACTAAATGTAAAACTAGCGATTACCAGATCAATGAATTCATCCAGTCTGTTGAAGAGTTTATCCTTTATATTTATATTTCTGGAAAAAGGAAGACTTTATATGATGCCATTCATGACCCCAGTCTATCACAAAGCCTTTACAGCCAGTGAAATACTTTAGACGTGTAGTCTCTGTTGTAATATAGGAAACACAGCAACCAATTTGGGCACAGCAGGGTTCCACATATGACAATGAGGTAGACACGTGACCGGACAATGTTTTAATTAGTGATATTGGTTGAGGAATAAATATTGGGCAGAACATTTGGAGAACTTTCCTGCTTTTCTTTGAAGCTGGGATCTTTTACATCTACCTGAGAGGGCAGGTGGTGTAATGGCTTAACCAGCTCATTGGAAGACCTCCAACAGCACAACACTCCCTCAGTACTGCACTTGAGTATCAGTTTATATCCCTAGAGTGGGGATTGATCACCAACAACTTAGATTTACACTGTGCCTTTAAATAATGAAGCATCCCAACGTGCTTCATAGGAGCATGATAAAGCAAAGTATGACACTGAGGCACATCAAGAGATATTAGGTCAGTTGGACAAAAGCTTGGCCAGAGAAGTTGGTTTTAAACAGTGCCTTAATGGAGGAAGGTGAGGCAGAGAGGTGGAGAGGCATAGGGAAGGAATTCCAGAGTTCCATGCAACTGAAGGCACGGTCAGCTTTATGTCTTGCAGATGTACCACAAACTACAAATTGCAGATGTACTACAAAATACAACTTTCTATAAAATGGAAATATTTATCAATTATATCATACCCTTTTTACATAGGGTATCCTATTTCCCAGATCATTTTAGTATAACTACCAAGCAGCTGTTGTCTCCTTATACAGCCAAAGTGATGAGTGGCTTTCTCTACTTACATTTTTTGACTGATTTTTTGGTTCTTGCTGCTCTTCCACTGCTCCAATTCTAATCATAAATCAAATGAATTTTGTAAATCCAGGTTGGTTTTATTACCATTGTGATGAAGCAACATAAAAAGCTAGAATGATAGATGTACAATGAAGTTTCCTTAATTAACTAAATACTAAGGAACAAATTGTGTAGGTTGATTACCAATAGCACTGAGGTCCAGAAATAGCACTGAAGTAAAGCAGAGGGTGGATTATATGCCAGAAGTTTAACCTCACTTCACGTTGATGCTAATGTTAAAGTGATTGTAAATCAGGAGTCAAAGCCCAAACTATCTTCCCAGTGAAGCAATGTGTCTACCTTCTCCACAGAGCCTTATCCAGCTTCCTTCTACTACCATAAAAAACTGAATAAGCTGGAAATACTTAGCAGGTCAGGAAGCATCTGTGTCAAGAAGAACAGCATTAAGGTTTCTTACTGAGCTGTCATTAACTTTATTTCCCTCTCACAAATGCTGCCTGACCTGTTGAGTATTTACAGCATTTTCGCTTTTTAACTTTGGATTTCCAGCAAGTGCAGTATTTTGTTATTGTCATTTCTCGAATGGGCCCTGATGCTCATTTATTCAGTAGCTACAAACTTACAGTTAACCTCAAACAGGTTTGCAACAATTCCATGAGCGCACACAGAGTTAATTTAAATTTATTCAGGGATTCCTCTGAGGCTAATCCTTTCAGTAGCCTCTGTAGAAGGAGGCATATGCCAGTAAGTAATGCTCATGGTATTGCAGCCAGTCACAACTTTCACCTTCCATGCCATCTAGTGTTATAAATAATATTCAAAAGGCTATTGAGGAGTATCAGAAGTTGAGAATGTCTATGACCTTTCCAATTACCCCACTGGATGGAGATAGTTGTTTTTGATCTGGTCCTAAATAGTCCCACATCCTTAACACATATTGGGAATGGGGAGTGTTGGCTGAGTTTAAGCATGTTTAGTTGTAATGTCTTGGATTACCAACATTCCTTGACATTTGTTTGATTGCCAGAGAGAGTTGGATAGGGATTTCCTGAAATTGGTCAAAGGAATTGTGTTCTCTTAATATTTTGCCTCCAACAATTAGCAGTGGTGGGGGGCAGGGGGGAAGGGTGGTGCATGAGGTTGTAAATGTCCAGGGTAAACACAGATGGGGGTGATGGACTTTTCTCGACTTTTGTTTTGTGCCTTTTTGTGAACAAACTGGTGACTGCAGCCAAAGGGAAATTCTGGTTGGGGTGATGATGACATATCAGGGCATGAATTTTAACAATCGTGGGCACGGATGAACCATAGCCAATGGGTGAAAATCTTAGGGCAGAATTTTCTTGCTGATGTGCGGGTGGTGGAACCCACACATCAGCGCTTAAAATGTCGCGCTCTGACAACATGCGAGCGTCCCGACATCAGGGCACGGCATTGCGATATTTCGGTCGGCGGGCGCACACAGCAGCGGGATGCACACCTGCCATTAATTAAAGGCCTCCTTAAGGCCCTTAACTTGCCAATTGTCAATGATTTTGAGGTGCCCGTGTGAACTTCATCTCGGTGCACAGGCCCAACGGGCAGGCAGGTAGGAGATTTTTTATCAAAACTCATGCACTGGCAGGATACGTGGACTCAGAGGGATTGTTCATGTTTTCCATGAAGTATTTAATTCAGAAAGTGTTCTAAAGTTGCCTTTTTGATTGTTAGCAGTTCACATCGATTTCCAAGAGCTTTTTGTGTACTTTGAAACCAGAATGCAGACAGTAATCTTTCTTGGGCCTGCAGCTTTCTGGAGGCCTCCATTTTGTCTGGGGGTATGGGTTCTGACATTTCCACTGGAGGCAGCTCCTCTGGGGAGGAAGGGAGGTATAGAATAGGGAGGAGGCAAGGACTGGACAATCAGCCTCCAGGGGAGCCACCTTTGGGAGGCCAGGTGCATGCACAAGGGGCGCAGGGCCAAGAGGTTGTCCAAGGTGGAAGGGGCTGCAGAAGACGCCACTATCCTGCTGCCAGGGTATACAGGCGGCAAAGCAGCTACCTCAATATGACTGAGGTGCAGTGCCGAAGGAGGCTCCGACTGTCAAGGGAGACAGTTAACTATATCTGTCAGATGATTGGCCCTGAGTTATCTCCTAACTGTGTGGGTGGACACCCATGCCAGTGGCTCTGAAGCTCACAGTTGCCCTCCACTTCTAATACTCTGGCTCCTTCCAGGGGTTGGTGGGTGATGTTTGCGGCGTCTCCCAATCAGCTGTCCACACTTGTGTCAACTGGTTAAAGATGCTCTGTTCAGATGGGTATTGACCTTCATCCACTTGCACTGTGACCAAGCAAGCCAGACACAGCGAGCCAGAGGTTTCACGGCCACTGCTGGCTTCCCTGGCGTCCAGGGCGCAATAGACTGCACGCATGTGGCCATCAAGGCACCAGCAGGTGAGTCTGGTGCCTACGTCAACAGGAAGGGCTTCCACTCCATGAAAGTGCAGATAGTGTGTGACCACAGGATGCAGATTCTACAAGTCTATGCAAGTTACCCAGGCAGCTCCCACAACGCCTACATCCTTAGACACTCCCAGGTGCTGGGGCTATTCAGTGCTCCGGCTTGGCTGGATGGATGGCTGCTGGGTGACAAGGGCTATCCCCACAGAAGGTGGCTAATGACGCCTCTCCGCCATCCAAGAACAGAAGCTGAGCAGCAGTACAATAGGAGCCACAGCACCACAAGGGCTGTGGTGGAGAGAGCCATCGGCCTTCTCAAGATGCGCTTCCGTTGACTGGACCGCTCAGGGGGTGCACTCCAGGACCCCCCAGATCGCGTCTCTCTGATTGTGATTGTCTGCTGCGCTCTGCACAATCTTGTGCTGGAAAGGGGGGATGCAGTTGATGATGAAGACCTTGACACCCTGGATGAGGCTGCACATGATGAATCCAGCAGTGGCTCAGAGGATGAGAAAACACAGGGCAATGATGAGGGGCAGCACGCCAACCCACTATTACACCAAGGAGGCAGGGACACCTGCGACAATTTAATCCAACGAACCTTCAGCTAGCTCCACACACATCCATCAGCAGGACCAGCATTACCTGGCGCTTCCACATGTGGCACTTAGGTGCTCCATCTTCCACCTCATCAGCTGCAACTAAAGGCTTAGTACAGAAACATCAATGTCCACTCAAACACTCATGAGATGTCTGTGAAAAAGACAAATGCAGCACAAAGGAAACACCCTCAGCCATGATCAGAAAAGTGGACTTTATTATGTCCAACATATAACAGAAAAGTCTCTATTGCAAGCATAAGTATATTTTTCCCTATTCTAAGACTAACACAAAATCACCAGTGACATACCCAGTGAGTGCCTAATGTGCCTTAAGCTTTCGTCTGTGGGTGCTATGCCTAGGTGCTGCCCCATTGATCAGAGCGGCTTGTGAGACAGCCTGCTGACTCTGCTGTCCTGTTGGCCTCGATTCTGCCTGTGATGGCCCTGCATGGGAGGGAGTGGTCAGTTCCAGAACTGACACCTCCCCAGTTGTCGCAGCCTCAACGGATGCAACGGTCATTGGCAGAGGGGCGGAGGAGCTGCTGCCCTCATCCAGAGTGCCCTGAGAGGAGCTCGCAGAGACGACAGGCAGCTGCTGTGCTGACGTGAGGTCACATCGGACCTCCCTGCTCACCGCAGATGAATGGGCACCAAGCACTGGCGCTTGGTGCCCACAACATCTCCCACATTGGGAACGACCACCCATGGCTAGTACTGCTGTGAGGGTTTGCAGGTCAGAGCATAACCCAACCAGAAGATTCTCCATCCAATTGAACCCCCTCTCCATGAGAGTTGCCAATCTCTCAGTGGAGGAAGCATGAAGCTCTGCCCTGAGATTCATGCCTTCACGTGAACTCTGCCTGTACTCCTCCACCACAGACACCAACTGAAGCAACCCTGCCAGATGCAAACGCCATTCCTGCCACTTGTCCTGCTGCTGCTGCGTTGGTGACAGCTCCAGAGGAATGTCATCAGTGCCGGACTCAGCATGTGCCTGGTCCCCTGCAGCCCTCCGGCTGCTGGCGCCATCGGCAATCTCTGAGCCTACCATCTCCTCCAGCGATTGTGAAGTGCCCTCTCCACTGTGACCCAGGACACTAGCCAATGGTAAATTTCCCACCGAGGTGTTTGTGTCTGCGCTGGTGCCTGGCTGGCTGAAATGATGTGCCGCAAGTTGCACATCTTGGGCCTCGGGTGTGGAGGGGGGACTGCCGTGTCTATGGGCGTGGTGATGCGATGGTGATACTGAAATTAACAACAAGGACAGTGCATCAGTTAGCGTTCAGTCAGTTAAACCTTTCATCCCTTTCCCCCCCACCACCCCCTGCCTCATAAGTCGCTCACCCTTCAAGACCCTAAGGAGACAAACATTAGTGGGGTGGAAAAGGGTCAAGAGGAGGCCCAAACATTGGACGCGCATACAGACAGGCTGGTCAGATGGTCTCAGGAATGCCACAGGGCATGTTATGTACCATTGGAGTGGGGAGAGTGCAGAGGTTCCTGACCTGGATGCATGCTGGCCTGGAGAGTTGCGGGGCTGAGGAAACATCACAAACACTTGAGACATTTGCCATGGATCACAGGAGATTGAGAGGTCACATTATTAACATTCACACATTAGGAGGGACATAGACCGGGTGGGCAGAAGGCAACATTTCCCCTTGGCACAGGGATGAGTAACGTGGTGGCATTTATTTAAGTTGAGTGCCATGAGGTTGACAGGTGAGGTGCTGAGGACCTTTTGGACAGAGTAATGTGGGACGCACTGGCTGAAAGGGTGCCGGAGATTCCAACCCCCATAAGATGCAATAAGTCTTTGGCTATGCAGCAGCGAACCAATGGCACGTTAGACCATGGGGATAGTGGTCACAAATGGGATGAGGTGATTTTGGAAGGTGATGGAAACGCAAATCCTCAAGGGGAAGAGGGACTTTTGTTTTTGACCCACATGTCAGAATGTCTCAGTCTGTGAATGAGCAGTGTTTCAGCATTAATGATTGCAGCAGCCATCAATGGTTTGGATGGTGGGGAGACAGAGTGGATGGGACTGAGGACCTCAAATACCTGGCTGCTGCACCCCAGCCTCGACGACAGCTGCCGACCTGGCTGCCTGCCTCCTCCCCAGCTCCATGGCCTGCTCCTCGAAGGTCGTGAGGCGCTGAAGCAGGGTGTGCCCACCTCCAGTCCCCTAGCGCTCCTGCTGATTGTGTTCAGTTTTTGTCTGCAGAACAGAGAAGAGGATTTATTGGGACTGATCGCTCATGTACTCTGCACGCGCATGCTGCACCCCAACCACAATGGCCCATCTGAGGCCTCCAGCGGCTCCTGTCCACATTACTGGTGATCAGTCACCAGAAGATAGTACAGCTGCTCCCAACCCCCTCCCCCAACGGCCACCTTGGACACATTTGGTGTCCATCACTTTGAATAGCACACGGCTCTTAGTGCCCATGGCAAGGAGGCACAACTAGGTGTGGCACCAAGGCCAACAGATGGCACTTGGCCACAACACATTGAGGCTCCCCTTCCACCATCTCATCACCATCAATAAGACATGTGCTGGAGTTCTGAGTATGTGTCTAGCTACCTCCCCTGCAGTTTGCCCCCAGACTACTCAAATGTGACAAACACCAACATATGCTGCAGGGAAAACCCATCTTCTCCTCAACCACTAAGGCTGATGTAATCATGGTCAGTACCTGTTTGCCCACCCCAGCGTGTGCCAAATGCCCAATGCAGTAACAACAGCAAGACGTGGGCATTGGGGTGGGGGCTCATAGGCTAAGACTACTTTCTGGGTCAAATGGCCAAGGCTGACATGGTACTCATCCTTCCAGAGTGCAGCAAATCATTGAATCTTTTTCAGTACTGGGTGCCAGTGTGCCACACATTGTCATGGGCACTTAACTGCCTCACCCACCTTCTCCCACGCCTGCCTGGTGACATGGGGGGCCCTCCTCCTCCCATCATCCGGATACAATATATCCCAATGGCTGGACACCTCTTCAATGAGGACAGCAAGGCAGGCATCAGAGAAACGAGGGGCACACTGGCCCCCTGTTGGCCTCTCCTGCAGCCTGGCCCCCTCCTCCTGTTCCTGCTCCTGTCCTGTGACAGCTGCCTCTCTCCGCCACCCCCCCCCACCACCCCTCCAAGTGGCCATGGTGTACTGCCTCAAGCAGACTGCCTGGCCACTCTTTATACAGACTGCCAGTGCCCCATTGGAACCGGCGGTCTGAACACACCTGCCTCTGCGACTATTTTCCTGTTCTCCACGGGAGTCGCTAACCTGCTTGGTGGGCCTTAATTGGCCCACCCGCGGAAAATAGCGGCACGGCCCGATTCGGCGGCAGCAATTGGCTGCCCGCCCGCCGCCGAGTCAGACGGGCCCGTCTGCCCATCAAGGGCAAAATTCTGCCCTTAATTGCTAGTGGGAGCTTACATAATGAGCCAATTATAGAATCCCACCTTGAATATGTTCTGTATTCAGTGAGCAAAGTCTCTCCCATTACCACCACCAACCCAGGCTCAGAAGAGCTATTTTTGTGAACTGCCCAAAGCCCAATTCATTGATGCCAGGCAGTCAGGGGAGATGGTGGTGCAGTGGTAATGTCACTGGGCTGGTGATCCAGAGGCCCAGCCTAATGCACTGATCGGGGGGGGCATGTATTCAAATCTCACCATAAGGCAGCTGGTGGATTTTAAATTCAATTAATAAACCAGGAATATAAAGCTATTCTCAGTGAAAGTGACCATAAAACCATTATTGATTGTGGTAAAAACCCATGTGGTTCACTAATGTCCTTTAGGGAAGGAAGTCTGCCATCTGTACCTGATCTGGACTACATGTGACTCCAGACCCACAGAAATGTGTCTGCCCTCTGAAATGGCTTAGCAAGGGCAATTAGGGATGGGCAAAAAATGGTGGCCTTGCCAGTGACTCCCACATCCTGTGAATGAATAAAGGGAAAGCTTTATCATCAGAATCTTATGAGACTAAACATTTGAAAGAGCTGCTAGGATTTGAGACAGTAGTGCACAGGCTGGCAGCAGCTGCCTGATCCCTATTCCTTAAACTTAACAAGGCATTATTGGTGCATTCAATTATTTTACATTGTCTAATCCGTGGCTGGGACTGACATTACTAAAGAAGATTCCTCACATAAATGGCTGGTAGATAATTGCACCTTGACACTTGATGAGATCATTTGGCCAGGACTGCTCGAATTTATAAAAATAATTGTAAATGTTCAGACGCTACAATTAGTAATTGGCTGTGGGTAGAACACAAATGGAAAATAGCATCATGCTTGAGACGGCACACACAGATAAATAATCTTTACACGAGGCAAATAAATGTCAGATTCTTTACGCTGAGCTTCCTAACCATCAATTATCAATCTTGTCTTGATAATCCAGTAATAATGACAATGGTGGTGTAGTTGTTCATCCTTCAGTTTGACATGTTTTGCTTAATGGCCTTTCAACCTCTCCTAAAATATCTTCTGCATAAATTAACAACAACAGCAATTGAGTGGATGGTGCTAGAAACAGTAAAGTGCATTTGTGGAGTAGAGAGGAACTAACAGATATGTTGAGAGGTCAGACATGTAGGTTTGCCTGTGGAAAAAAAAGATGACAGGCTCCTTGGGCCTAATGGATTTTTTCTTCTGTAATGTTCTTATATTCTAATAAGTGTGAATGCCATCAAACATCATGAATACAGAATGGTCTGCAGTCAGTAGAGATAGATCTAAGGCTGAACAGCCTCATTGGCCCTGATAATTATGGGGAGGTGGGGAGGGAGTGGGGGAATGTGTTTAGGGAAGGGAAAGAAGGAAATGCCAGAAAGTGGAGGTCTTGCTAAATTTAATGGTGGGACTATAACTTTTATGAACTTGACTGGGGAAGGTCCCTGGGAAACATTGTCAGTTGATGGAGCTTGGTTTGAAAGTTTGGTATGGTGATGGGGAGGGGGAATTCCAGGAGAGATTGTGGATTTGTTGGGGTGGGGGGTTGTGGTGTGGCAGCAGGGGGTGGTGTCTGGCGTCTGGTGTTGGTAGAAGATTTGTGTGAGGGGCTGGGGGAGAAGCACTCCTCTCCTCCTGGCCCACAAGCCCTGTTTTAAAAATTAATAGCTGCTGGATCTGTGTATTTCTGCCCCCACCCCCTTCCCATTTAACTTTCTGGCTTCCGGAGCCCAGGGGAATCCAGCCAGCCAGCATTATCTTTAAGTCACTGCCAAAGTGTCAGGATCAGAGTTAAATTTAAAAATGATAACCAGGTACCCACCTCTCCAAAACCACTTACCCAATGCCCTGAGACCTGTCACAGTTAAATGGGTGTAGATGTGTTTGCAATGACAGTTTTTCAGGTTTAACCTCTTCCCTGACCCTCTCCTGCCCATTATGTGAGGTGGAGGTGGGGTGCTGCTGGGAGTCGTTAAAATTTCCCCACTTTATGTGCAACAAAATTTCAATAATATCAAAAGAATTAATATTACAGGGAATTTGGGATTTAGACAAACGTTTTGAACCACTTAAGCCTTCCTCTGTTGATTTAATGCATCTTTGAAATCCTTTCCATTGCATGGAATCCACAGCACGGAAACAGGCCATTCAATGGCCGATGCCAGTCTTTATACTCAATACGAGCCTCTTGCCACTCAGCCTGTCTTATCCCCCTATTCCCCTTCTCCCTCATGTAGGTATAAAGCCTCCTCTTAAATGCATCAATGTTCTGCATTCAAATCGCTCCCTCAGTATCGAGAAATTTCTCCTAAATCCTTCAGCTGATCTGTTAATAGTGATGTGAGAAAAACACAGGAGAAAGTTTCTTTTGAGTATAAATAATGGAGACAATAGCTCAGAAAATGCCTGCATTTCTATGTTTGCTTTTGCCAAATTGAGTAGGATAAACATTCGGTTGGGAAAGGAATTAAAACTTCCAGATATAATTTGCTACTGAGATGATCAAACATTCTGTGGAACCTGGCAGTTCCAGTGCCTTAGGGAACACATAATGATCATCTGTGGAATGAGACTGTGCAAGCTTAAATAACGGAGGCATAAATATAGGTGGTTTAATTGGAGCTTTACTGTTTTAGTGGAGGTGCAGGGAGGAGGGGTCGAACAGAAAGCTACTAGAATGTTCCATAAAATGATTGAATAAGGAGGTTTGAATTCATAGATAAAAACAAAGAGATAAAAACAAAAAAACTGCGGATGCTGGAAATCCAAAACAAAAACAGAATTACCTGGAAAAACTCAGCAGGTCTGGCAGCATCGGCGGAGAAGAAAAGAGCTGACGTTTCGAGTCCTCATGACCCTTCGTCGCAAGTTCTGTCGAAGGGTCATGAGGACTCGAAACGTCAGCTCTTTTCTTCTCCGCCGATGCTGCCAGACCTGCTGAGTTTTTCCAGGTAATTCTGTTTTTGTTTTAGGTTTGAATTCATGATGCGATAGTTTATTTCCCATCCAAGTTCTTTGCTTTCTGTTATCTTAAAATAGACAAACATTAATTTTTGAGATGTTTACACATTGCCCATATTAAGTCTGACAAATCAGCATGAGAAATGTTAACTATGTTTGCCACATTGTAAAATCAATTATATGAAAGTGACTTGCTTGATCAGGGACAAGGACTGTTTATATGGTTAGATACAGTGTAAAACTGAGTACTGAAATTAAACCATATCATGTTAACCTCAGAAAGCTATATTATGAACTGTCAGATTGCATCAGTGATGTACTGGCTTATAATGGCCTCTGGCACTGACTCATTTTATTTGATTTGGTGTAAAAAAATAGATGTATTCCGTATGTTGATAGTTTATGTGATCCCTTCTCTGTGAAAAATTGCATGGAATTGCATTAACAGCGTTGTTAACTCTGCCTGAAATAAATGGTTAACACTTCCCCGCTGATTATAGTAAATTAAGACTTATTTTAATGTCTTCCTCATTAATTCACCTCTGTCCTATTGAAGGGCACGATACTGTTTCCCCACTCAAAATAAAAGAGACAAGTTTGCAGCCAGTTCATTTCCACACAATGCAAATCAAACATCTAGCATTTTAAAGCAATCGAAGAGGTGTGAACTTTTGGTGAACGATTTGGACCCCAGTTCAACTTCCTCCCCCACATCTGCCACATTACAAAGATCATTCTATTCGAGCTTTAAACCCCTGCCCTTTTCTGCCAAACCTTGCCCCCATGCTGCTCTGTGCTGTCGTCACCTTGAGTTCCGAAGCTCTCCAAGATAATCCACCTATCTCAACTCCTCAGACGTGTCACATTTTGGTAAAGGGAAGGGTTTTGAGAAAAGAGTTACATTTAAGGGTGCAGAATTAAAGCAAAACATATTTAAAAAAAAAAGAAAAGTGGTTAAAATATTAATGAGTTTATAATTATAGGCTCATTTTTCGTTCATGGGATGTGGGCGTCACTGGCAAGGCCACCCATTGCTTGCTCTTTGAACTGAGTGTCTCACTGGGCCATTTTAGAGAGCATTACTGTCAGTCTGGAGTCATATGTAGGCCAGACCGGGTAAGAATGGCAGATTTCCCTCCCTAAAGGACATTAGTGAGGCAGATGGGTTTTTACAATAATTGTTGATAGTTTCACGATCGCCATTACAGAGAAAAGCCCAACACAACTGGTTTCATTTTCAATTTAGATACCATGGTCTTGATTTGGCTTTTTGTGCAGTCCCCCACCTTTTCCCCTCCCCGAGCCATCCATTTCCTTTTCCCCATCACTGTTGAACTCTCTGACATCACCTTCCACCTCCCCTCCGCGACCTACCAGCCACAACCCTTTTCCTTTGGGGATGTCCAGGTGAACATGCACGTGCCCTTCCTTCCTGAAAATCCCACCCCCATCCACATTCACCTCCCCGACCTCCTCCTTCCTGTCCCCAGGGTGTGTGTCTGCCTCCGAGCCCCCACCAACCAACCTCACCGTTCCTTCTACCGCTACCATCGAGCCCACACCCTCCCACCTTCCCACCCTGCCACCTCACTCTGCCCTCAGTCATTCTTGTCATTCCCTCATTCCACTCCTGCCCTCAGTTCACTCCCCAGGAGGCAGTCATGGACTCATCAGAGCCCTCCCTTGCACATTCACCTGGACATTCCCCCTTGGAACCCCTTCCCCAACGGGCTCCCCCTACTTGGTCATCCCCCACACCCCGGACTCCAGTCCCGCTTAGTCCTTCCACCCTCCTGACTCTTCCTCCAACCTTACTTCTTCCTCCATGCTTTTTTCCTCCCCTCTCCGCACTCCTTCCACCCTCAGGCTCCCTCTCCTCTTTGCACATCTTTCTTCCCCTGGATTCCCTCCCCTCTCAGCACTCTTTCCCCCTCTGAACTGCTTCCCTAACACCTTTCACCACCCCCCTTACATCCACCTCCTCAGTTGCCATCTTCTCCGTGTTATCCCATTCCCTCCCGTAATCCTTCCACCCCCAACCTCCCCCCCGACACCTTCATGATCTCCCCCAACCTCACTGCATCCTGACAGCTTCATTCTCCTCTTACTACCTCATCCCATCTTAACACCTTCCCCCCACCCCACACCCCCACACCAGTACATCTTCGTCTCCCAAACACAGCTGTGGACCTTCCTCTTCACTCGCTCGACCATCATCCTTTGTGAGCAGACCCTCAAAGGTGACTTTCCAACTTCTGTGAGCTGCTTCGCAGCAGAGCCATTTCCATTTTCCATTCCCAAAATGCCATGGACATTCCTCCAGGGTCCCGTTGCTGCCGTGCTCCAGCATCTCCTGCTCCTTGGATGTCTGTGATGTGAGCAAGGCGCTGGCGGTAAGTCCCGGCTTCTGCACGTCACACTTGCCAAGATGTGTTCTACACTGTTGTGTAATCACACCAATGTGGATGGATGACGCAGCTTAGGGGGATGATTCTGGTGAGCTGGTCTTATAATGATATGAAGATGTATTACAATGAGGTTCCCAAAGTCCGATGGTGGGGAACACACCCCGCCATCAACTGGCTCAGCGGGTGATTGCAAAATGGTTTCACGGCATTGTGAAATCGATTTTTGACTTTCTCGCCATATTGTCCACTCACACTGCCGCTAGCGGGCACGGAGAATTCTGGCCTGGGAGTACAAATTTACAAATCAGCAGAAGTTGTGAAGCAGGTCAATAAGGCCGTAACAAGGGCACGCAAAGTGCTCAGCTTCATTCTTTGAGACATGAAATTTGAAAGTAGAGAAGTTAGACTAGCTTTGTTAGATCATGATTGGAGTACAGTAAACAGCCCTGAGTGCCATATTATGAAAAGGATATGATAGTGGAGATAATGCAGAAAACATTTCCAAGAATCATCCCAGAACTATGAATTTATATCTATCAGGGAAAGATGAACAGGCTGAGACTCTTTTCTCTTGAAAAGAGAAGGCTGAGGGGTGACCCAATAGTACTCTTTAAAATTATAAAAGGTATTAATAGAGTAGGAGGCAGGTTAGCTCAGCCATCTAGCGTGAGGTTCAGGATAATGCCATAAAACTAGCAGCATGGGTTCGATTCCTGTTCTGGTTGAGGTAGACTTGGGACCTGTCTCTTCACCCTGCCCCTTGTAGTGGAAGCCAATGGCAAACCACTGCTGACAAAAAAACTGCAAAGAAAAGCAGATCAGGATGCAGCATCAGCAGATAATGAGTTAAGGATCTGCCTTTGGGCAGCACACTCATGAAATAGAATTGATGGAGTAGACACAGAGGCAAGGTCTTCCCTAGTGGGGAAGAGGCAAAGAAAACAGTGACTATGAATATTAGGTAGTCACCAAGAAATCAATGAGGGAGTTCAGGAAAAACTTTTTTACTCAGAGTTGTGAGAATATGGGATTTGCCACCACAGGGAGTAGTGAGATGAATAGTCAAAATGCAATTAAAGGAAAGTTTATGAGGGAGAAGGGAATAGAGGCTTACGCTGATAGAGTTAGATGAGAAAGAGTGATAGGAAGCTTGAGAGGAGCAACTCTGGCATGGAATGGTCGGGCTGCATGGCCTGCTTCTGCGCTGTATAATCCTATCTAATAGAAAGCAAGGAGGAGACACAAAGGGAGATTTTCTTCTACAAGCAATGGAGTGCAGGAAAACAAAAGAAAGGTATTTTCCTTAACTAGTTGTTATTTGAGAGTGTACCACAGAGAGCTACAATTGAGGCAACATAAGAATTTTGGATAATGCATCATTTCTGCAAAAGAAACTATCTACCCCTGTGACTATAGAATCCACCTCAGTCACTAATCCCTTATTCCTACAACCTGTGCTGTTTCGATCTACAATAACTGTTTGCTTCCCGATGCCTCGCTCATGGTTAACCTTCTCTGTTCCAATTTTTTGGTCCAAAATGTTCAAAATCTGCCCAATCAGTTGGAAGGAAAAGTTTCATGAAGCAGTGGGTGGTTTCTTGATGTTGGGGACAGCGCTATCATTGGGAGAGATGGAATGTAGTTTTGCTCCACCCCTGCTATACCTGACTTAGGCTGTGTTTCATACCAACACTGGTGTGATCTGGAAAATGAGTAAAAGCCTTTCAGTCGCCTGCACCAATACTCTTCATTTGACTGAAAGTTCCCATTCCATGGCCTTAACTGTGCTGAAAACTGTTGCTTCAGTTCCGAGGAAATTATGTCAAAAAAAATTAGAGCAGTTCTAAAGAACTGATAGTTGCCCATATATTTTCCCAGAGGACTGAAGTTTGAATATTAGTCAGATTGAATCAGTACTCAAGTATTTTAGATAAAGCTCTGGGAGGTTTAGTCATCAGAGAGTCATTTTACAATCAGGTATTGATGCTGGGCATATTTTTGTCATAACCTTTATCATATACTTCCTTCACATTCTTTGAATAGATCTTACACAGGCCTCCCAATTTAAACAGCATTATTTCTAAATGAACCCTTTTACTTGCAGATCAGATTTGAAAAATGAACTGTCAGTTATAATGAGCATAAACTAAAAATGACTTTTACCTTAATCTTAGCAGTTGAAACAATTTTTCACTATTTCCTGTAATTAATTACAGCCTAATGGTTGAACTCTGTCATGTTACAGTACTGTAATGGGGCTGTTTATAGAATTGCATTTTAGGCTTCAGCTGTGCACTACACCATCTCAGCCTAGTTCTAGAATGGTTTCCAATTAGCACAGAGCCACACTTTATGTATATGGAGTTGCATTTACTTGAACTAGTTAATGGGCAGAATTTTGCCTCGGCGTGAGGGATCGGAGGGGGTGGTGGGGTGGGGTGGGGGGGGAGGTGGTTTGGGGGTGGGGGGGGTTGTTGGTGGGAAGCCGATTGCCACCTGTGATCGACAGAGTACTGTGGTTTCACACTGGCAGGCCAATTAAGGCCCACCCAGCAAGATATGCGAGCGGCGGCGCAGAGCACTGCTTGTGCGGTGGGTTGGGGTGGGGGTGGGCGCGATGGGGGGGCGGGGGGTGTGGAAGCGAGCAGGCCTAACATGAGCTTCATGCATGCGCGTGAAAGAGCGCTGAATAATCTCTCTGAGGCATGAAGTTGCCTCAGGTCGATGATGGATATATGCAAAAAATGATTAAACAACAGAAAACATGTGACTGTCACATGAGTAGGGACATGTTTTTAATTAAAAATTAAAGTTTTTATTTCATTTGTATTTGCTTTTGGAAGCCTCATCCCACCCGTGGATGAGGTTTCCAAAGAAATGCAAAGGCTGCTTGACCTTTTCGCCTTCCCGTCAACTGCTAAGTTGGGCAACCGGGCAGTGAAAAATTAAGCACAAATGATAACTTAATGGCCTTTTAATTGTCAGCGGGCACACTGCCGGCTCTGGCGCACGCCTGCCGACTGAACTATCGCAAGACTGCGCGTTGGTGTCAGCACGCTTGGGCGACGTCATTTCACGCTCAGTCGGGTCGAGCGTGCACACACTCACTGAGCTAAAAAGCCTGCAAAATGGCTCTATTATGCTCACTGAAGCCATGTCCTATTCAAACCTTTAAACATGGACTGTATTGAGGACATAATTTTCTGGAACTATAATTTATTTGAAAATGAACGCTAACAAGGTGGCTAGGATGGCTGCTAAGCGTCAGGTGACTTTTAAAGTTTCTGCATAGATTCAGATTATTTTAAGCCTTTCGATAGTGCTTGATTAAATAACCTTGGGTGGGGGCCATCCCTTGAATGGACATAGCCAGACGGAGCCCATCTGTGGAATTTACACCTGCCATTTTTTGTGGTTTACCAAAACTCAATGTCAATGGACTTCGAGACTTCATGGGCTGCATTTTACATATTTCTATGGTCGTACTTTCACCTGGGGCGGGGGCGCACCATAATATTGGGGGAGTACCCAGCCCACCATCTTCCCAGCGACCTACACGATCACTCCAAAATTGGCAGACCCCATCATATTTGAATAGATAATCAAGGTTGAGTTGTTATTGCCAAGCCAATGACCCTGATAATATACAACACATGCCATAAAATATTGGGTGTGTGTGATTGGGCATGAGTGGGCAGCCGATTTTTAAAATAATCTCTTTAAAGGGTAGGAAGGAAAGTTTGGGGTCTACCTTTGGAGGCTTCTGCTGATAGGGTGTGGCATTCTCCAATATAGAACCCTCCCTTTCTTCCTCTCCACGCGCAGCCTTAAGAACACCCCCATCCTCCTGCCCCCGCCCCTAATCTGCCCAAACACCCCAGCCCAAGATCCCGACTTACCTGTTTCCATGGATGGGTTGCAGATGCAGCAGCACCCAAAATGCGCTTATGGCGCTGCCAGGTTTGATGGATATGCTGGCCAACCCAATTGGCCAGCAGCTCCCAAGGGTGAGTCTTACTTCCCACTGAGAGGTGGAAGTCCCACTCAGTCTTGTTAAGCTTGCCCTCAGCACGTTATTGCTTCAAGGCTGGTTGGTGTGGAATCGGTCAGGTCCATGCAGGGTGGGATTTTTGGGAAGGAAAGGAATGTGCACATCCACGCAGGAAAGGGGTTGTGGCTGGTAGGTCATGGAGTGGAGGCGGAAGGGGGATGGGGGAAAGGAAATGGGTGACTGGGAGAAGGGAAAAGATGGGCGAGTGCACAAAAAAACGAATCCAGACCATGCTGTCCAAATCGAAAGTGAAACAACAGTCGCGGTGAGCGAGATGAGGTGCTGCATGACAGTGTGATCATTGGGTGGGCGGAGATGCAGGTCAGCTCAGATGGACAACTGAAAGCAAACCCCAGTAGGCAGCATTCAGAATGCTCAGGACATTGAGGTGAGCGCAATACATGAAGGATCCACATGCATGGGAGAGTGTTTGCATGAGGCTCCGAAAGGGTTTGGCCACACACACGCTTCTTCATCCAGAATCACTCATTGGCCAGCTGCTCCCTCTGTGGTGACAGAGGACAGGGCTGTGGGGCTCATAGGCAAAGGGGACTTGGCAGGAGAGGAGATTCCTGAATGGATGACCCAGGGGTGTCCAACCGCCGCTCCCCCTCCCTTTGGCTGCCCAGGGACTCCAGCCTGACTCCTTGAGGGGAAGGAGCACCTGGAGGGACATTGAGGTGCAGGAACACACCAATGGCTCCCACGATGGAGTGCAGGTCTGCACACATCTCCGCATTCTGCTGGTCCACTATCCCTCCCCATGGAGACCTCCATACACACACATGTGGGCACTACTTCATCAGACAACAGGTAGACAAACTCCTCTGACTCATCTGCCACTCTGCTGAGGGCTCCCAACAGCTTTGCCTGATGTTCCCACACCTTCTGCTGACTCTCCACGATGAATTAGAAGGCCAAATCTAGAGGCTCATCATTTGACTCGAACCTCACAGGTACCTGATCCCCAGCAGTCCTCTGAGTGCTAGGGAGCTCTCATGAATCTGCTTTCTGCTCCTGTGGATACGTATCCACGCGGTGACCACAAGATTGTGAGCCCAGGCCTGCTCTAGATCTAGGTTTTGCTGAGGTGTGTGTCTCTGTGCTGGTGGAGGGCGTGGGCAAGTGCTACAACGGGTACTGCAGGCTGCCTATTTCCAGCTCCTCAATGGAGCAGGTGTCCTCTTGGCTGGAGGTGAGAGTGTGGATGGAGCTGAGGGACTGGTTGGCTGAGGGTGTCGGTCGCTTGACAGAGCTGCCTGTGAACCAAAGTAGAGATAATTAGTGCATGGCAGCAGAGTCACAAACAGGAGAGAGAGCACTCGCATTTCCGTTGTGAGAGGGATGATGTTGTGCAGGATCCTCATGTGGGTGTTCCCCACTGACCTCACCATCACCGCAGGCACGGTCCATGTCCTCACCAGTCAGCGCGATGGCACGGTCCTCAATGTGAGTGAGGGGCCTAATGTGGGCTATTCCACCCCTGGTCTGGAATCTCTCCCTACTGATGTGAGCAGGCTTTTACTGCGTGAAAACAGTGTGAGCAGGACACATGGCACTGTGTGGAATGTTTGTGTGGGGAACAGAGCCGTGTACGGGATGAGGACGCGAGCTTGAGAAGATATGAGCCTGATGGAGATTTGAGGATGTGTGTGAGAGTTAGTGGTGTTGTCCCTTGAGGTGTGAGATCCCAGGTGTAGAGAGAGCTCGCGTTCTCATCCCATCCACGGCTCCATTCCCCACACAAATGTTCCACACAGTGCCATGTGTCCTGCTCACACTGTTTTCATGCAGGAGAAGCCTGCTCATGTCAGCGGGGAGAGATCCCAGCATTTTATGTTTTTGTTTCAGATTTCCAATATCCGAAGTATTTTGCCTTTATCTTAGGCTGACAACAAAGCCTGCCTCAAATCTAAACCTCCTTGAAGCCTGGTTTCCTGGAAGATTCCTGCCATCACCTGTAGAATGGACCAAGTCTCTGGATATCAACATCATTTTGCTCTGCCATCACCAACTGTGGAGGAATTTGGCGACTCCTGTCTTCATCTAGCTCAACCCGCCTGAACTTTAACTCCTACATGAAGGAATCCTCACTGGACTCTGACATTCTGGGTTCTGACATTCACATGAATTAATATCCATAACTTTGGTTTTTTTTCTGTTTTAAGTTATTCTTAGTTGTAAAACTCTTTTCTTTCCTATATCTTTCTTGCATGCGTGTGTGTGTGCATACGTGCGTGTGTGTGTGCGTGCGTGTGTGTGTGTGTGCATGCGTGTGTGTGTATGCGTGTGTGTGTGTGTGCATGTGTGTGTGTGTATGCTTATGTGCGTGTGTGTGTGCGTGCACTCGTGTGTGTGTGTGTGTGCGTGCGTGTGTGTGCGTGTATGTGTGTGCATGTGCAGGTATGCGTGTGTGCTTGTGTGTGTGTGTACATGCGTGTGTGCGTGTGCGTGCGTGTGTGTGTGTGCGTGTATGTATGTAGTTGCAACGAATGTACGAATAAACAATACTTCAAATTTCACCCTATAGAGAGTTTGCTGCGAGTCACTTTAAAAATTGACTTGGTGAGTTAGAAGAGGAGCATGGTGAGGAGAACGCTGAGTGCATGGAGCCAGATCTCGGAAACCTCCAGGGAGGCAGAGTCACCAGAGATGACTTGATCCAATGTTCCTTCAGCTAGGCCACCAAAGATCTGCTTCCACCACATGCTAGGACTGCCGCCTCCATCCCGGATGTCTGAAATGATCCTTTCATTTACACTCAAAGTCCACTCAATGGCTGTGCAATAAAGTCTCCAGCCTCTCACATCCAGCATTTGGCATACCCTGCACCAGAAAGAAAAAAGGTGAAGCATACTCAGTCCATCAGGTCCAAAGCAAATTTAATGTTATTGTCACATTGAAAGCATAATGACATTAGTATTACTGGTGTTGATGCCCATACCACCAGACATAAAAAACAAACATAAATGAACAGAAAATCACCCGTGAACTGTCTCTCCTGTGCTCATGGTGCCTTTAACTTACATTTACGAGTGCTGCATCTTGCTGTCTGCCTCCCCCCCACTCCTTCGCTGGCACTGGCATTGGAGACAGCCTGCTGACCCTGCTGTGTTGTTGGCCTTGATGACCTTGGCGGTCGTCCTCTGGCCAGTGGAGCCTGTGCTGGCCCTGCCTGGGAGGGAGCAGCCAGTGCCATGGCTGGCATCACCCCAGTTACCACAGCTTGAACAGATGCGATGGTCACTAGCAGAGGGATGGAGGAGCTGCTGCCATCATCCAGACAGCCCTGAGAGGAACCTGCAGAGATGACAAGTAGCTCTTGCGCCAACGTGAGGTCGCTCTGGACCTCCCTACTCGTCATTGATGGATGAGCACCTAGCTGGGATACTGGGTGCCTCATCTATCTCCCACACTGGCACTGATCAGCTGAGGTAGTGCCTGTGTGAGGGCTTGCAGATCCAAGTGCAACTCCAGAATCCTCTGATTCTGTTCCTGGAGCAGCCTCTCTATGAGAGTCACCACTGTCTCAATGGAGGAGGCAGTGCGCTCGCCCATCAGGGTCAATGCAATGCTCATGCTCTGCATGCACTCCTCTACAATGGAGACCATGGCACGCAGACCCTCATGCATCTCCGCCAGATCCTCCCACACATGTCGCTGGACATCCAGCATCTGCCGCCTAATGGACAACTCCAGAGGCTCATCATCTGCCTTCAGCTGAGCATCGTCCTGGTCCTGTGCAGTACTCCGACTGCCAACGCCCTGGGCACTCTCTGCCTCTACCTGCACCTCAAGCGAATATGAAGTGCCCTCACCAATGTGCACCGACATTCTAGCTACTGACCTAATGCCCACCAAGGTGCTGGTTTTGCGCTGGTGCGGGCATGATGCCTGGTGGGACCTGGGGTGGCCCTTTGAGGTCCGGAGTGCAACTGCGTGCTGGTGAATCTAAAAGGGAGAGCAAGGATTAGTTATAGTCATTAGTTAAAGTCATCACATTGTCACTGTGCATGCCAGGCACCCTGGTGAGACAATGGAGATCTGCATCATGGTGCCATTGACTTTCAATGATCAATGGGAACTCAGGTTTGAGGCTCCCATCAATGAAGGGACTACACTGGAATGGTTGCACAATCCGATAGTCTCACCCCTGCACTGTGCTCTTACCTTCGTCTAGCAACCCCGCCTGTCCATGCCCAGTTGCGCGGGGAGTGTGCTGACTCTTCAACTTAAGGGCGTTCCGCTCAAACCTGGTGAGCAGCAGCAGGTTGGGTGGGCCTCCGTCTGTCCGTGATCTCTCCAATCGGTTATGGCTTGTCTTCTCCTGAAAGAACAGAGGAGCATTGATTAGTCCACTCTCTACTCGCAGCTCTATTGCAGCTTGGCCAACCCCAGCTGAGGAACATATCGTAGGGCACATCCGAGTTGTGGCCCTTGAGCTATAAGGCATTTAGTCCAAGCAGCCAGTTCTCACCCCCTTGGCCAGCTCCAGCATCACTGACAGATGGCACGAAGACTCTAACACCCCGTGAGGTCCACGGGGAATGCTACACCTTAACACTTCTGCACACTGACCCATGCCAACACAGTACTCACCCTTTCTAAACGCAGCAAGATATTGAACCTCTTCTAGCACTGCACCCATGTGTGTTGTACAATGTCATGGCTGTTGACCAGCACTGCAACCTCCTCCCATGCCCTCTTTGTGGGGTGCAGTGACCTCCTCCTCTCATCTCTTTGGACAAGGGTGTCCCTCCTGGCAGCCCCCTCCTGCAGAAGGACTGCAGGGCACTCATCCAAGAAGCAGGGGGCCGAGCGCTCATCCAACCTGCCCTCCCGCCTGCGATGTCCAGCCGCACTCGACTCCATAACTTGAATATTGACTATGCAGAGGATGCCTTCTTCCATGGCAGCCTTCCAGGGGCTGCCTGTGCCATTCTTAAAATGGCCGTTGAGTCGTCATTGGACCCAGCGGTTGACGGGCACCCACCCTCACCCACCTGTTCCCAACCAGTGAGGAGCTGCGTTTCACGCTGGGCGGGTCGTAATTGCCTGGCTGCGTGAAATTGCGGCCGGGGGCCGATCACGTGCCGTTTCCCAGCCTCTCCTGGGCCCACCAACCACACCCACCTGCTGACCTCAAAATTCTGCCCTTGGGCTTTCACCTTCTCCCACCATCTAAAGCCCAAAACATTACCTTCTAGTGAAACAGCCATTTAATTTAGTATTCTATATCCCCCGCTCACAATGTGGTCTGCTCTACATTGGGGAGAGCAAATGCAGGCTGGATGACTGCTTTGCAGAGCAGCTCCATTCAATCCATAAGCATGACTTTGAGCTTCCTTTTGCTGGTCATTCCAATTCTCCACCTTGCTCCCACACTGATCTTTCTGTCCTTGGCCTGCTAGTGTTGCAGTGAAGTTCAACACATGCTTGAGGAACAGCACCTCATTTTTTGACTCAACACTCTACAGTCTTCTGGCCTCAATCATAACCTCTGTCTCTATTTTGTCTCAATTTTTCTTCATTTCACTTTGCAGACGGCCGCTTTCCAGCCATTTACACCCCATCTGAGTAATGGAGATCATCAATTAAATTTGGAAGAAACAACTGCCCAATTAAAAACTTGCATGGGTAAAAACATTGAAGTCAAATGTATAAATAACTGTACGTAAACCAAAGTTTATCAGCCTCAACGGTATTCACCATACGACCCTTCCTCAAATGGACTGGCCGAAAGACTGGCATGAAGAAATTGATTGGAGATTCCTTAACAACCAAGTTAGCATGTTTTCCTTTCCATCATAGGACCACCCCTCACACAACACCTGCAGAATCATTGATGAAACACCATCTCAGGTTGAGATTGAGATAACAAGCAATAATAATAGGGAATTTTAATTTACCTATAGACTGGAAAAATCAAATGGGCAAAGGTAGCCTAGATGAGGAGCACATAGAATATTTTCAGAATAGTTTCTTAGATAAGCATATTCTGGCACCAACCAGAGAGCAGGCTATATTAAGCCTGGTATCATGCAACAAGATAGGATTAATTAAACACCTCATAGTTAAGGAGCTCCTAGGTAGCAGCGATCATAATATAGGTGAATTTTACATTCAGTTTGAGGGCGAGAAGAGTGGGCCTAAGTGCAGTATTTTAAACTGAAATAATGGCAATTATTAGGGCATGAAAATAGAGCTAAATAAAATGAATTGGCAAAATAAGTTAGGGGATAGGTCAATAGAGATGCAATGGCAGACACATAAGTGGATATTTCAGAATACACAGAATTCCAATGTGAAAGAAAAATTCCAAGGGGAGTACCCACCATCCGTGGTTAACTAAAAAAATTAAAGGTAGCATCAAATGTAAAGAAAAAGCATATAATTATGCAAAGTTAGGTGGCAGGTCAGAAGATTGGACAGAATATAAAAACAGCAAAGAATGACTAAAAGATTAATAAGGAGGGAAAAATTAGAGTACAAGAGAAAGCTAGCTAGAAATATAAAGACAGATAGTAAGAGTTTCTATAGATATTTAAATAAGAAAAGAGTTAACAAAGTGAGCATTGGTCCTAAAGAAAGTCATTCTGGGGAATTAATAATGGAAAATAATGAGATGGCAAATAAATTAAACAGGTAGTTTGCATCAGTCTTCCCTATAAAGGATACAAGTAACATTCCAGAAATAGCTGTAAATCAGGAAATGGAAGGGAGGGAGAAACTCAAGCAAATTATAATCATCAGAGAAGTGGTAGTGAGCAAACTGTTGGAGCGATGGGCTGATAAGCCCCTGGATCCCGATGGACTTCACTAAAAAGAAACGGCTAGAGAGATACTTGATGCGTTGGTTTTAAGTTTCCAAAGTTCTCTGGATTCGGGGAAGGTTCCATTAGATTGGAAAATAGTGAAGGGAGACAGAAAGCAGGAAACAACAGGTCATTTAGCTTAACATCCGTTATAGGGAAAATGTTGGAAGCTATAATTAAAGATATTATAGCAGGGCACTTAGAAATATTGAAGGCTATCTGGCAGAATCAACATGATTTTGTGAGAGGGATATCATGTTTAACCAATTTCTTGGAGCTCTTTAAAGAAGTAACATCTGCTGTGAATGAAGGGGGAATCGGAGGAGGTACTGCACTTAGATTTCCAGAAGGAATTTGATAAGGTGCCAAATCAAATGTTATTGTGGAAAAGTTCATGGTGTAAGGGATAATTATTGGTGTGGATAGAAAATTGGCAAGCTAAGAGGAAATGGAGAAGAGGCATAAATGGCGCATTTTCTGGTTGGCAAGATGTAGCGAGTGGTGTGCCACAGGGATCAGTGCTGGGGCGTCAATGTTTTACAATATATAAAAATGACTTGGCTGAAGGGAGCAAAGGTATGGTTGCTAAATTTGGTGATGACACAAAGATAGGTAGGAAAATAAGTTGTGAAGAGAACATAAGGAGGTTACAAAATGTTATATATAGTTTGAGTGGACAAAGATCTGGCAAATGGAGAATAATGTGGGAAAATTTGAAATTGTCCATTTTGACAAAAAGAGAATCTAAATGGTGAGAGATTGAAGAGCTCTGAGATTCAGAGGGATCTGGGTGTCGTCGTGCATGATCACAAAAAACTAGTGTGCAGGTACAGTAAGTAATTAGGAAAGCTCATAGAATGTTACCGTTTATTATGAGAGGAATTGAATACAAAAGTAGGGAGGTTATGCTTCAGTTATTCAGGGCATTTCTGAGGCCACTTCCGGATTACCATATACAATATTGGTCTCCTTATTTAAAGAAGGGTGTAAATGCATTGGAAGCAGTTCAGAGAAAGTTTACTAAACTAATATCTGGGGCAGGATTTTGCCCTTGGCAGGGGTGCTCGGCAGGGGCAGGCAGGGTTCGACGGGAAGCCGACCACCGCCTGCGATCAGCTCCGCATCGCGATTACACAAGAGCGGGCGAATTAAGGCCCGCCCTGCGTGGATCATGAGCGGCAGCGCTAAACGCTGCCTGTATGGACGGGGGGGCTGGGAGGGCCTGGGGGGTGGGGGGGCAGGTGGTGGCGGGGGGGTGGTGGAGAAGGGTGAGCTGGGCCTCACACACAGCTTGTGCATGTGTGAGAAAGAGCTCTTCAATCTCTCTGAGGCATGGAGCTGCCTCAGGGAGATTGAAGTGCTGTTTAAAAAATTAACAAAGGCTGTAAAAACTTAATAAAACATGTCCTTTCATGTGACTCTGTCACATGAGATGGCACATGTATTTACTTCCAAAATAAAGTTTTTATTTAAAGTTTATTTGCTTTAGGAAACCTCATCCTGCTCGTGGATGAGGTTTCCTGAAAAACGTAAAGGCCACTTGGCTTTTTCGCCTGCCTGCCAACCGTAAGGTTGGACGGCCAGCGTAGATTTGAATTTAATTAGATTGTTGATGGCCTTAATGGGCTTTTTAATTATCGGTGGGCGCGCAGCCGACTTTGGCATGTGCCCGCTGAGCGAAATATCACGCGAGTGCCTGGGCGCATGTCCGACATCATCACCCATCAGTTTATGTTCAGGTGTGTTGGACGTGCGCCCGCATGCCAAGCATAATATCCTGCCCCTGGTGTGGGCAGGTTGTCTTATGAGGAAAGGTTGGACAGGTTCATAGCCGCTGGAGTTTAGAAGAGGAAGGAGTGGCTTGATTGAAACATCGATAATCCTAAGGGTTCTTGACAAGGTGGATGTGGAAAAGATGGTTGCTCTTGTGGGAGCTCTTGTGGGAGGACCTAGAACTAGGAGTCACTGTTTAAAAGTAAGGTGTTGCCCATTTAAGACCGAGATGAGGAGAATTTTTTTCTCTCAGTGAGTCGTGGATCTCTGGAACTCTCTTCCTCAAAAGACAGTGGAAACAGAGTCTATGGGCAGAATTTTCCCGTTGGCGTGTGGGGGTGGGTCTCACATGCCAACACGTAAAATGACGCGTGGTGATGTTGGGCATGAGTCCTGATGTCACCGCGCTCCATCACGATATTTCAGAAGGCGGAAGCGCTATGAGTTCAGAGATGCACCCACCATTAATTAACAGGCCATTTAAGCCCCTTGAGGCAGCAATTGAATACGATTTTTCGCAGCCCATGCAATCTTTAGGATGTCACACTGGCGCAATGGGCAGGCGGGTAGGAGACATTTGTATAAACCTCATCCACAGGCGGTATAAGAGGGGTGAGTGGGGTCAGGAATGTGATTTTTCAGGTATTTAGGTGTGAAAGTTACTTTTGCTTGCCTGTGTGAGCAGGAATACTTCAAAACTCACACCAGCTGCTTGGACAGGAGTAAAAGCCTTGGTGAGGACTCGATAGTAAAGATCATTTTTGGGGCCTGAAGCTTTTCAGGAAGCCTTCCCTTAACTATATTCAGCCTCCTGGGGAGCCACCTTTGGGAGGCTAGACGCAGACACAAGGGACGCAGGGCCAACAGGAAGTCCAAGGCGGAAGGAGCTGCAGAAGATGCCACTATCCTGCTGCCAGGGTACACAAGCGGTGAAGCAGCAACCTCAATATGTCTGAGGTGCAGTGCCGAAGGAGGCTCCATCCCTCAAAGGAGAGAGTGACCTCCATCTGTCAGATGATAGGCCCTGAGATCTCCGCAAACTGTGTGGGTGGACACCCCATGCCAGCGGCTCTAAAGGTCACAACTGCCCTCAACTTCTATGCCTCCAGCTCTTTCCAAGGGTTGGTGGGTGGTCTTTGCGGTGTCTCCCAATCAGCTGTCCACACTTGTGTCAAGCTGGTTACAGACGCTCTGTTCAGACGGGCACTGACCTTTATCCACTTCCAATGTGACTAGGCAAGTCAGATACACCGAGCCAGAGGCTTCCCAGCCATTGTTGGCTTCCTCCGCGTCCAGGGTGCAATAGACTGCACACATGTGGCCATCAAGGCGCCAGCAGATGAGCTCGGTGCCTTTGTCAACAGTAAGGGCTTCCACTCCATGAACGTGCAGATAGTGTGTGACCACAGGATGCAGATTCTGCAAGTCTGTGCAAGGTACCCAGGCAGCTTCCATGACGCGTACATCCTGAGACTCCCAGGTGCCGGGGCTCTTCAGTGCTCCAGCCCAGCTGGATGGATGGCTGCTGGGTGACAAGGGCTATCCCCTCAGAAGGTGGCTCATGACACCTCTCCGCCATCCAAGAACAGAGACTGAGCAGCTGTACAATAGCAGTCACGCCTCCACAAGGATTGTGGCGGAGAGAACAATCGGTCTTCTCAAGATGCGCTTCCGATGCCTGGACTGCTCAGGGGGTGCACTCTAGTACGCTCCAGATCGTGTGTCGGTGATAGTGGTTGCATGCTGCACTCTCAAAGGGGTGATGCAGTGGATGAGGAAGACGTAGATGCGGTTGCTCTGGATGCACACGATGAGTCCAGCAGTGAGTCTGAGTATGAGCACACACTGGAGAATGCTGAGGGGGTAGACGCTGACCCAGGGAGGCAAGGACACCTGGGAGGCTTTAACCCAAAGAACCTTCAGCCAGCACATCGCAGATGGACCACCAGCACATGCCAGGGCAGCAGGCTCCATGCTCGATACCTGAGTGCAAAATCTGCCTGGATAATAATATTAACCAAGGCCCTTATCAATAAAGCTCAATGTCAAGCACCTCAGTCATAGCATCATGGGTTCCATCCACTTGCAAAGTTAAGGAATCACCATGAGGCATGGGAACACATCAAAACTTATTGAGGGAAAAAAAGGTGTTGGACATCACACCAAGTCTTCCAGAAACCACTATGGGCCAGTAAGCACCAGTGAGAAACCCGTGGTGTGCCTAAGGTGCCTTAAATTTACGTTTCTCTGTGCTATGTCTAGGTGCTGCCCCCTCACTGGCACTGGCATCTGAGGCAGCCTGCTCACTGTGCTGCCCTGTCGGCCTTGATCAACTTGGCAGACGTCCTCTGGCCCACGGAGTCTTTGATGGCCCCACCTGGGAGGTTGCGGCCAGTTCCACAGCTGGCATCTCCCCTGTCGCCACAGCCTCATAGGATGCCACGGTCACTGGCAGAGGAGTGGAGGAGCTGCTGCCCTCATCCGGAGCACCCTGAGAGGAGCTCACAGAGACGACAGGGAGCTGTGGCGCCGACATGAGGTCACTTCGGACCTCCCTGCTCACCATTGATGGATGGGCACCGAGCTGGGATACTTGGTGCCCAAACCATCTCCCACACTGACACTGACCAACCGAGGTCAATGCCGTTGGGCGGTCTTGCAGGTCCAAGCGCAATCCCAGGAGGCCCTGATTGGTCTCCTGGAGGAGCATCTCCATGAGAGATGCCATTTTCTCCATGGAGGAAACATGGCGTTGGGCCATGAGGCTCATTGCATCAGTGATGTTCTGCGTGGACTCCTCAAGCACGGGCACCATGTCATGCATATCCTCATGTATCTCCACCAGATCCTCCCACATACACTGCTGCACTTTCAGCATTTGCTGCCTCACGGGTGACTCCAGAGGCACATCATCAGCCACCAACCGAGCATGTACCTGGTCTCCAGCAGGGCTCTGACTGCCAGTGCCCTGGGCACTCTCTGTCTCTGCCCGCACCTCAAGTGAGTGTGAAGTGTCCTCACCGCCGTGTCCCGGGATGCTAGCCAAAGATCTAATTCCCACTGAGGTGCTAGTATCTGCTGGTGCCTGCCTGACTGAGATGGCATGACGTTGGTGAGTGGATTTCCTTTGGGGCCTCAGGGGTGAGAGGTGGGCCCTCTGCCTCCTCCTCCCAGCCCTGCTCCAGTAACGCTGAAAAGAAGAAAAAGGACATTTGATTAGTTAAAGTGGAGGCAATGTCAATGCGCATGCTGCTCCCCTGGATCATTATGCACTCATCCATCCCTAATCAATGGTCAACCCATGTTGCAAACTTCAATCACTGAGCATTCAGTAGTGCCATGGCTGCTGGGGCACACACGGTGACCTCCATGCTTGCCAAACATACCACCCCGTGGGACCCCAGCCTCATCACTGCCACTGGTGGACCTGGGCACATGGCGCCTCTCCAGATCCATGGCCTGTTGCTTGTAAGGGGTCAAAATCGCCAAATGGGCCTGTCCTCTGCCATTCCACATCCGTTCTGTGGAATTATGCACAGTCTTCTCCTGAAAAAGAGAGAGGGGCATTGATTAGCCCAGCCTGCACATGAATTCCCATCGCATCCCTGCCACCCCAGCCAGAGTGGGATATTGCAGGGCTCCAGTTCTTCATCACCCCGCAGCTGCCACACACTCACCCAAAGAAGCCAGGGCTGACCCCCAAACCCCTCTTGATCAAATGCTGCCTCCTTCATATGTGGCACCACAAGCTGTTACTTTGCTAAGCAAGAAGGCACAAGCAAGTAGAGCGCAAAGACCAGCAGATGGATTGGTGCCCTGCCAGCTGGAAGCTCCCCTCCCAGCATGTTAGCACCCTGACTTTGACATGCTTCCCAGTTTCAGCACTCTGCCTAGATGCAGACCTTTGACTTTCACCCCCATTTTATACGCTGGGTGTCAGTGTCACACATGCTGCGGATGCAGAACACATCCTAGCTCAACCCTCTCAGGGTGAACTAGGTGAGGGATACAGGCTGTGAAGGATTCAGTGCCATTACTGTACTCAGAGTTGCAGGGGTGGGGCGGGATTGGGGGTGTGCTGGGGGGAAAGGGTGACGGCTGCATTAGGTGACCTGAGGCAACAGGGTACTCAACTTTCCCAAGCGCAGGAGGTCATTGAATCTTTTGCAGTACTGGACTCATGTGCGTTGCACCATATCATGCGAACTCACGCTCTCAGCCGCCTCCTCCCTCGCACATTTGGTCAGGTAGGGAGGCCTCTGCCTCCCATCCCTCAGAAGAAGGGCCTCCCGCAGTGCTGCCACCTCCTCCAGAAGGGCAGTTGAGAACCCGCTGGAGAAATGTGGGGCACACTGCCCCACCGGCCTAATCTCTGGCCTGGCCTGCCTCGATGGCCTACCCTCCGGCTTGGCCTGCCCCGATGGCCTACCCTCCAGCCTGGCCTGCCCCACTGCCTACCTTCTGGACTGGCATCATGCACATTGCCCCTCTGCTGAGCTCTTCTCACGGCTGTGAGCAGCCTTGCATGCCGCCACCGCCCGCCCACTTCCGCTACCCTCGGGAGTCATGAACAATGCTGGGCAGACCTTAATTGGCCCGCCTGCGTAAAATGTCGGTACGGACCCGATCTCAGATGGCGATTGGGTCCATGCTCACCCACGCCCACTCCCGCATGGCTTGTCTGACATGGGAAAAATTCTCCCCTTTGAGTATTTTTAAGGCAGAGCTAGATGGATTCTTGAGAAGCAAGGAGGTGAAAGGTTATTGGGGGTAGTGGGAATGTGGACTTGGGGTTACAATCAGATCAGCCATGATCTTATTGAATGGTGGAGCAGGCTTGAGAGGCTGAGTGTCCCACTCCTGCCCGTAATTTGTACGTTTGTATAGCAATTTCATTGGAGAGGAGACAAGAAAGGATGCTTTGGGAAGTGAAAAACTTTACAGTTTGGTATAGTAGGAAAAGGGCTTCCAAGGCTGAAATCAAGAAAAGGTATTGGTCCAAGAATTCAGAGCTTTTGCTGATAGGCTATTGACTGGAAATGTTAACGTTGTTTCTCTCTCCACAGATGCTTTCTTACCAGAGGAGTATTTCCAGCATTTTCTGTGTTTAACTTAGAGCTTCAATCTGCTTGATGCTGGCAGTTGATGATCTGTGATAGAAAAGCATTCCATTCTCCAGAGCCAATATCACTTCATAAATAGATTTTGGTGGCATTGGGCCTGCTACGTACCTTCTGTTTACGTGCCACAACATACTGTTGCCTGTAATAAAAATAGAAAGTGCTGAGAACACTCAGCAGATTTGTTAGTATCCGTGGAAAGAAAAACAGAGTTAGCATTTCAGGTTGATGGCCTTTCAGGGAACAAGTTAGGTTTTAAGCAAGTGAGAAAAGGGAGTGTGGGAAAAGAAGATGGAAGATATGTGGTAGGGTGGAGGACAGGAGAGATTAAATAACAAAAGGAATAGTGATGCAAGGTGAAAAGAAGTGGCAATGAGGCAAGTAGAGGAACAAAAGATGAGTCCAGAGGAGGTGTGAATGGCAGGATGATGAACAGCTGCCATCCGAAATCAAAAAAAGAGAAAATAGAAGAGAGAAATCAGAAAAAAACCAAAGAAAAAGGAAACAAAACAAAGGCGGAGGTTACGATCTAAAATTAGGAAACTGAATTTGAGTCTGGAAGGCCGTAAAATGCCTACTTGAAAGATGAAGTGCTGTCCCTCAAGCTAACATTGAGTTCACTGTAATAGGGCAGAAGGCCAAGGACAGAGGGGTCAGAGAGGGAGCAAACTGGAAAATTATATTGATATTATTGAAAATTATACTGAAGCTTGAGCTAATACTTGCTCAGGGTTAACATAAACTCAGGGAACAGCATCTCATCTTTTGATTAGGCGCTTTACAACCTTCTGGACTCAACATTGTGCTCAACTATTTTAGACTCTGCCTTACTTTTGTTTCCTTTTTCTTTGCTGGTTTTGGCTTTTCTCTCTTGTTTCTCTCTTGTCGTTTCCTATTTTTGCTTTTGGATGTCACTGTTCAGGATCCTGCCATTCACGCCTCCTCCAGACATCTTTTGTTTCTTTACTTTTGCATTACCACTCCCTTTGGCCTTGCACATTAACACCTTTGTCATTTAACATCTCCTGCCTTTCACTTTATCACAGACCTTCCTTTTTGTTCTTTTTTCCACACTTCCCTCTTTCACATAGTTAAAATCTATGACATTTCTAACTTGTCCCAGTTTTGATGAAAGATCATTGACCTGATTAACTGTTTCTCCCTCCACAGATGCTGCCAGTTCTGTTAAATATTTCCAGCATTTTCTACTTTTATTTCAAGACTTCTAGCATCCATATTATTTTGCTTATGTATACTGTTGCCTTTTTTATTCTTGCAATGGGTTAATGTAAACTATACGTAACTCCATACAGTTTCAATAGATACTTTGAAAGTCATGCTATCCTTATTAGTTCAATGAATCTTCAGACCAGTGTGACCCAAAATTTATATTCATGCAAGAATATTTCCAGGCGCAGGTCGACACTCAGCCAAGTTCGCTGGCAGATGTACACTGGTTGTTATTAATGAGCAGAGAAAAATGGAATATGAAGTTAACTTTCATGTCAGCTTTCATGGGTCAGCAGTACCGTCAGGATCCAACCTTATCCTTTCGCACTGTGTTACGCCCTCGTTGCTTACCTCCACTCCTGATAGGTTTACAAAGTCCATCCAGGTTCCAGTTCTTTTCAAGGACAGAATTCTGCAATTTGTTGAGAATGAGTGTAAAAATTACAGCCATCACAGATTCACCCTCATTCATTTGTGACTAATGGTTTTCTTAATGATTCCAATTTGTTTCACATATTGAGCAAGCACAGCAGCAGCTAATGTCCTAAACCTCATTAGCATGAAGTATGCAAGAATATTTGAATAAAAAAGTAATAACTGAGAAACACTTGAACTGGTCCACATACACATTTGAATAAAGGGACCATCAGTGTCTGCTGAGGGACAAACATTACTTCTCTTCTTATTTACCTTCTGGGACAATTGCAAGCCTTATGCTATTCACAGAGATGAGCGTCAAGCTGAACTGGGAGCTTTCAAGTGACCATTGCTGGGTCGTATTTGGGTAACTCTTGTAACATTGCAGTTGTCCCTAATTTAGGTTTGGGCCTATTTGTGTTGGGCATGTCTTTTCCTTGCGTTTTCCCTACAATAGTGACTGTGCTTCAAAAGTACTCAACAGCCTGGCAAATGTTTTAGGACACCATGAGGTTGTGAAAGACTCTGCGTAAATACAATTTCTTTCTTGTTACTTCTTTTAGCAACATGAGGCAAATAAAATGAGATGGCTAAAAATATACACTTTTAGACCATGCGAGCATTCAAGTCTTGCTAAAAATGTCCTTGTCTTGGAAATATGAACTGTTTTTTATGATGCATAGATTTAATCTCTGCCTCCCCCCTGCCACCTTCCCACCAGTTCCCCTATGTCTGTGACTATGTCATACTAATAAGTCCAATCATTAGTTCTGAAAAGTTTTGAAGGTTTTCACTATAATATAGGTACAGATGATCAACTATTTAATGGAACATTGTGCTTTGGTTCAGCAGGGACCATTGGAGTGTCATCTGTGGCATGCTGTGAAGCTTGAATAATGGATTGATATTTTTTGTGCTGGACCATGCTGCTGTTGGCTGCATCCCTGACATCAGTGGTGACACTGTAATGTAGATTAGGCCAAGTCTGCCTCGTTCGTATTGCAGCATCACCTCAGGGGGTGGTTTTTCATTACTGACAAGTACGTCCTCCCCCCGCAGCACCAGAGAAAGCCTGCAGCCCAGTGGGAGCGCTGTTGCTTTTGTGTTGCTGCCAGTTCTTTGAAACTTAGCAAGCAATGTGTCAATCAAATGGGTTCTCAAGCATCAGGAGCTAACACACAAACTGGCCAACTGACTGCATGCCAGGAAGAAATGTCCAACTTCTGTCTTCCTGGAAATCCTCCCTGTGGTTATGAATCTCAGGAAGATAAATTAATTAGGGGCATATAGAGAGGCAGGATTTGATCTGAAATGGTCCTCTTTTGCCCTCTATATTTTGTGACTATGTAACTGGTCAGTTTAATTTTTCTAATTCTGTTGTATCTGCAGTATAGTCCAGCTTGGGTTTTGCCAACTGATTTAACTTGTATCAAAACAAGAGATATCAAGGTGAATTGCAGCACTGAACAACTGGCTAAGATATAGACTCCAGGAACAGCACCATCTGGTATTCAGGTTGAGCAATTATATACATACCTGCAGATATTTATATAATATCATCCACTGAGCTGGGAATGAGAGGATCAGGAAACAATGGTTTATAGGAGCTGTACTTGTTTTAAGATAAAGTCTAAAGTTGCCCTTTTCTCTATGATTTAAAGCTCTGGAGAGGTAAAACTTGAGCCTGAATTTTCAGACAGCCAGAAGGGCTCCGCACCTTAGCCTAAATGACGCCAGATCTCCAACTCCAGGAGCTCCGCCTCTGAACCTAGTACCCACCATTTTCACCGGAGGACGGAGGGGGTGGGGGTGGGTAACAGGGTGGGAGGTATTTCACACATCTGCAGTTCATGGAGGCAAAAGCACATTTAAATGTTCAGCTTCAAACAGAAACCATTTTGGTCATCAAAATTTGAGAAACACGACTTGTGGGTTTTAGGCATTTGTAGAAAGTTCTGAACCTACCAGAGTCCATTGGAGGGGTAAGGTACAACTTTGGGAGAGGTCAAGCATTTCATTGGGACTGTTAAGAGTAAACATGAATGTGTTTAATAAATGGATAAACTTTGTGGAACTGCCAAGCTGAAAAAATCATTTAAATCTTATACCCGTTAAATTTTTAAAATAAAAGAGCCAGCCTGCAACTGAAAAAGTTGGTGCTTGCAATTTCACTAGATGTTTGTAACTCTTTCGAGTACAAACATGTTTCCATCTGTTCCTATTCAGATGAAGTTACATTGTTTCATAGTTTGCCATTGTGAGATTTGAACTCTTGATCTTGGGGTTACAAACCCAGTACCATAACCACTTGGCTATTTAGGCCAAGCCTACGAGATGTTTGTATTGACATAAGCCTGAGTATTATCATTATGGGATTAGTGCTGCTTGGCTGCTTCCAATTCTATCAATATCACAGGAGGGGGCAGGGGGTTGGCTGTAAGTTCAAAGTTTGCTTGAGAGTTCCAAGTGGTTATAATCAGGTTAACTGCCTTTAATGTACAGCTATGAATCTAAATGTTTGTTTTTACAAGGGAATAAATACTTGAAGGAGATGTTTATTTTTATAAGGGATTAAGTATCTGAAGGAATTTAAATATATTGGATGAGCTTTAATCAACAAAAGTGTTTTGTTTTATATATTGTGTAGCCTGTAATATATACTTTATTTTATTTCATCTCACCATGGCTCCTGAGTTCTACCTATTGTGGATACTGAGTGAGTTGACATGCAATGTGTAAGGACAAAGGGTGGCGGGTGGGTATCATGTGTTGGCATGTGTTGGCATATGGCTATAAATGTGATGGCAATGAGTGGGGGATCATGGGTTAGCATGAGCTAGCACTGAGTTGCCATGAGGCTATGTGTGGCCATGGGAGGTGGGTAGAGGGGCATAAATTGCAATGGATGATAGGAGGGACAATGGGGGATGGGTGGAGGGCATGAGTGAGTTTGAAATGGTATGGATGGTGCATGGGGATTTTGTGTTGGGAGAGAGGTGAGAGGGCATGAGAGCTTCAGGGTTTTTCCCTCTGCTGTATTTTTTACAACTGAGACAAAGCCCCAGAGCACTGAGGCAGGCCTTTTAACCAGCCCACCGCAGCACCCAGTAGCTCCTGTGGCTGCCCCTGAACTCTTTCCAGGGCAGCAGGCCTGACTGCAGTTCGTACCCGGCACCACCTGTCATGTTTTTATTATGATAAAAAGGCACCAATCACTCATAAGGGATTGGGTAAACATGTGTGTTCATTTATTGAGACTATGCACATGTTGACAGATATACATGGATATAGATCTTGAAGACACCAGGGCTGCAGAGCTGTGTTTTTATGCTCTGCTCAGTTTCATCCTAGGGATGGGTAATAAATGCTGGCCCAGCCAGCGAAGCCCACATCCCATGAATGAATTAAAAAAATACAAAGAAAGGTACGGCCTGTAAGCCTAGTTTCCCTCTGGGATTTGGTTTGTGCAGCAATTAACACCGGCTGTGGTCAAAACAAATATGATCGATATTCCACTTCTCACATATATCCTGAAATGGCTTACCAATAAATCGCAGACCGTCATTCATAATAATCTCTCTAGCTACACCAAATAAATGGAAATAGCACTTAGAGTGTGTGCAACAACTGTGCTTGACGCATTGTGCAATTGTTGAACAATGGGGTATTTGGTAAAATAGTCGATGATAATGATGAAGTCAGTGCCATGGACTTGAAAGGGGTTGGATGCGATTTTAGACCAAGGATGGGTAGGAGCTTCATGCAGAATCAATGGTTCTTTGTGCTGAATTGGCATTTGCCCTTGACATTCCTCGCACTTCTTAATGATGACTTCGATGTTATTGTTCATAACTGGCCAATAGACTGCCTCTCTTGCAATTCTTCTCATCAGATCTATGCCCATGTGTGAGTAATGAAGGTGTAGAAAAATATCAGATCATAAAGATTCTGGTATGATGACCTGTCTGCCTTTAAAAAGGACTCCCCAGGAGATGCCTAGACCAACTCTCTTGAAGGATGTGAGGTTTTTAATTGCAGATTTCTTTAATTAACTGAATTTAAATCCACCAGTTGCTATGGTGGGATTTGAACTCACATCTCTAGATTATTAGATGAGGTGGTGCAATAGCATAGTGTTTATGTCACAGGGCCAGTAATCCAGAGACTTAGACTAATAATCCAGAATGTAAAAAAAACTCATATCATTAATGGTGATCATGCAATCACTGTGTTATTACAAAAATCCATCTGGTTGACTAATACCCTTCAGGAGGTGAAACAGATCATATTACCCAGTCTGGCCTATTTGTGACTCCAGTCCTGTACCAATTCTCCTTGGCAACATCATCCAAAGATTTGGTTCAGGTTCCACCAATATGGTGACAACAACTCTACCTCATTCCCATCTCTAATACCCCCTCCGCTATTTCTAAATTGCCAGACAGCTTGCCCAACTTCTAGTGCTGGATGAACAGAAATTTTCTCTAACTAAATATTGAGAAGACCAAACTCATTGTCTTGAGCAACCCCCACCACAAACTCCGCTCCCTAGCCAACAAATCCATCCCTCTCTCTGGCTAATGTCTGAGCTGAACCAGACTGTTCACAACTTGTTGTAATTGACCATGAGATGAACTTCCGGCAGGCAGGTCATCATGACAGAATGAATAGAGCCACAAAAACATCAATAACGCATCTTGCTCCAAACCTGTAACATCTCCTGACTCTGCCCCTGCCTCAGCTCATCTGACCTTTGTTGCGTTTAGCTACTCCAATGCTCCCCTGCCTGGCCTCCCAACCTTTCCCCTCCATAAACTAGGCTTATCCCAAAATGCCGCTGCCAGTATCATAACTCGCACCAAGTCCTGCTCATTTACCACGCCTGTGCTTGCTGACCCACGTTGGCTCCCGGTTAAGTAACACCTCGATTTTAATCCCCCCATGGTCTCTTCCTACCTCTGTAATCTCCTCCAGTCCCACAACCCTCCAAAATATCAGCATTCCTCTAATTCTGGCCTCTTGTGCACCCCCAATTATAATTGCTCCACAATTGGTGGCTATGCCTTCAGCTGCCAAGGCCCTAGACTCTTCAATTCCCTCCCTAAACCTCTTTACTTCTCTACCTCTTTTTCTCCTTGAAAATGTTCCATAAAATATATTTCTTTCACCTGCTTTAATATTTCTTTATTTGGCTCAGTGCCAAATTTTGATTGCTAATGCTCCTGTGAAGCACCTTGGGATGTTTCACTACATTCAATCTGTGATACAAATTCAAGTTGTTTTTGTTGTTGGGCTCTGGAAGGAAGGGCTGCATGCTTCTGATCAGAAAAAATCAGTTATGTTAAAAGTGCTTCATACTGTGTATAAATGAAATATGTCTAAATATCTATAATCAGTTACTATTGTGTCAAACTTAGACAAGATATGCTTCAGATCCGCATCAACAACCAAGCAATCATTCTCAGGCCTTTGAGATTGTGTCATAAAGATTGTTGCTATCATTCAACTGGTTATCTCAATATTGACTAAACAAAAATCTAGGGAAAATTAGGAGGAGAATTGTTTTTGTGCAGCAAATTTTAATCATCTGGACTTCACTGCCAAAAAGGGTGGGGAAAGCAGATTGAACACGAGCTTCCAAAAAGTAATTAGTTATATGCTTTTACAGGGCTAGGGGGAAAGAGCAGGGATGTGGGACAAATTAAATAGTTCTTTTAAATGGCCAGCACAGGCCCAATGAACCAAACAGCTGTTTGATTCAGTTTTTTGACAGACTGATTTTTAAAGCGAGTGCCTGTTTTAAAAAGGAGTTATGGCCTGAATTTTCAGCTTGACACCTTTGGTAGCCATTGGTAGGCCTGGGAGCGGCCGGGAAATGGCTCCCGACTGCGATTTCATGCTGGCTGGCCAATTAAGGGCCAGCCAGCGTGAACGGTGCGCTGGGAAGCTTGGTGCTGCCTGGGTGGGGGCAGGAGGAGGGGGGGTGATGACATTTCCGTGGGCATGGCCGAGCACTGAGAGAAAGCTCCCTGAAGGCGGAGAGCTGCCTCAGGGAGCTGCAGACCCGAAAACCATGAAAAAAAGTTTTGAAAATCAGGTAAAATATGTCCAAGCATCATAAACAGGTACCTGAACATATATATACATGACAGAAGTGCTGTCCATAGATCTTTATTTTTATTTTATTTAATAACGGAACCCTCATCCCACCCTTGGATGAGGTTTCATGAAAAAGGCAAAATCTGCTTGGCCAATTCGCCTGTCCACCAAGTGTAAAGTTGGACAGGCCATGAAAAATCAGGGACAATTGCACTGTTAGCGGGCTTAATTACCCTCTAAATTGTCAGTGGGTGTGTTTCCGACTTTTGCGTGCACCCGCTGAGTGAAATATTGCGTGAGCACGGGATGATGTTGGGACGCTCGCCTGACGCCTTCTCACACGATTTTATGCCCGATCGGGTCGGGCGCTTGCCCACCTGCAGGACATATAATTCAGCTCTATGAGTATTAAAAAAGCAGCACATTTTATGTGCTGCCACTAAGGGCAGGGTTTTTAGTTTAGCGGATGCCCGTGATTGGGAGGTCCCAGGAGCGGCTGGTGAACGAACCCCAGACTGCGATTGTCCAGCCAGCATGAAATGTGCGCTAAGAATCTCAGCACTGCCCGGCTGGGGGTGGGAGGAGGGCGAGCACTGAAGTCAGCATGGGATAGAAGGGGAGATAAAAAAGGGGATAAAACCACGGATGTGAATAAAAGTAAAGATAAAATAAGTGGATAAAAAAATAAAAATTAACGTAGCAAAAGGGGGTTAAAAAAAGGGGGTGAGGATGGAGGAGTGAGTTCATGGTCTGAAGTTGTTGAACTCAATGGCCAGAATTTTCCGACTGATGTGCGGATGGCGTAGCCCACATGTCGGTGTGTAAAGTGACACCCGCCGATGTCAGCGTGCGCCATCGCGATATTTCGGTGGGCGGGTGCCATCAATTCGCCCGCCATTAATTGAAGGGTTCGTTAAGCCCCTTAACTTGCCAATTGTGTTCGATTTTGAAGGGCCCATGCAAACTTCGGATTGGCACATGAGCCCAACGGGCAGGAGATTATTTAAGAAAACTTTTGCAATGTCCGGATATGTGGACTCAGAGGGGTTGTTCATGTTTTTCATGAAGTTATAATTGATGAAAGTGTTTAAAACATACCTGTGTGATTGTTAGTAGTTCTCATTGATGTCCAAGAGGTTTTTGTGTAAAGTGAAAACATCAGCAGACAGCATTCATTTTCGGCCTTGCAGCTTTCCGGAGGCCTCCATTTAGCCTGGGGCTATGGGTTCTGACATCTCCAGTGGAGGCAGCTCCCCTGTGGAGGAAGGGAGGGATAGAATAAGGAGGAGGCCAGGATTGGACAATCAGCCTCCAAGGGAGGCATCTTTGGGTGTCCAGATGCAGGCACAAGGAGCGCAGGGCCAAGAGGTTGTCCATGGTGCAAGGGGCTGCAGATGACGCCACTATCCTGCTGCCAGGGTATACAGGCAGCGAAGTGGCTACCTCAATATGACAGAAGTGCAGTGCCGAAGGAGGCTCCAACTCTCAAGGGAGACAGTCAACTATATCTGTCAGATGATTGGCCCTGAGATCGCCCCTAACTGTGTGGGTGGACACCCCATGCTCGCGGCTCTGAAGCTCACAGTTGCCCTCCACTTTTATGCCACTGGCTCCTTCCAGGGTTCGGTGGGTGATGTTTGCGGTGTCTCCCAATCAGCTGTCCACACTTGTGTCTAGCAGTTTACAGACGCTCTGTTCAGATGGGTATCCACCCTTATCCACTTCCACTGCGACCAAGCAAGTCAGACACAGCGAGCCAGAGGCTTTGCAGCCATTGCTGGCTTCCCCCATGTCCAGGGTGCAATAGACTACACACATGTGGCCATCAAGGCGCCAGCAGGTAAGTCCGGTGCCTTTGTTAACAGGAAGGGCTTCCACTCCATGAACGTGCAGATAGTGTGTGATCACATGATGCAGATTCTACAAGTCTGTGCAAGGTACCCAGGCTGCTCCCACGACACCTATATCCTCAGACACTCCAAGGTGCCAGGGCTTTTCAGTGTTTCAGCTCGGCTGGATGGTTGGCTGCTGGGTGACAAGGGCTATCCCCTGCGAAAGTGGCTCATGACGCCACTACGCCGTCCAAGAACAGAAGCTAAGCATCGGTACAATAGGTGTCAGGGCACCACAAGGGCTGTGGTGGAGAGACCCATTGATCTTCTCAAGATGCCTTCCCATTGCCTGGACCGCACGGGGGGCGCATTCCAGTAACCCCAAGATCGAGTCTCTCTGATAGTGGTAGTCTGCTACGCTGAGCACAATCTTGCGCTGGAAAGGGGGGATGCAGTTGACGATGAAGACCTTGACACCCTGGATGAGGCTGCACATGATGAATTTAGCAGTGCCTCAGAAGATGAGGAAGCACAGGGCGATGATGAGGGGCAGCACACCGACCCGCGTTTACACCAAGGATGCAGGGACACCCTGGACAATTTAATCCAAAGAACCTTCAGCTAGCTCCACACACACAGATCAGCAGGACAAGCATTGCCTGGCACTTCCACATGTGGCACTTAGGTGCCACATCTTCCACCTGTTCAGCTGCAAATAAGACCTTAGTACAGAAACATCATTGTCCACTCAAACACTCATGACAAATATGTGAAAAAGAAAAATGCACTACAAACAAAAGACCCTCAGCCATGGTAACAAAGGTGGACTTTATTCTGTCCACAATTAAAGCCCACATGATTATTCGACAATGTTACAAAAAGAGATCCCTATTCTAAGGCCAACACAAAATCACCAGTGGCATACCCATGGAGTGCCTAAGGTGCCTTGTGTTTTTGTTTCTGGGTGCTACGTCTAGGTGCTGCCCCATCGCTCGGAGTGGCTTGTGAGACAGCCTGCTGACTCTGCTGTTCTGCTGGCCTAGATGACCTTGGCGGCCGTCCTCTGACCCATGGAGCCTGTGATGGCTCCGCCTGGGAGGCAGTGGCCAGCTCCTGGATTGGCACCTCCCCAGTTGTTACAGCCCCAACAGAAGCAATGTTGACTGGCAGAGGGGTGGAGGAGCTGCTGCCCTCATCCGGAGCACCCTGAGAGGAGCTCGCAGCGACGACAGGCAGCTGCTGCACCGACGTGAGGTCCAAATCTACCTCGCTGCTCACCGCAGATGCATGGGCACTGAGTGCTAGCACTTGGTGTCCACAACATCTCCCACAATGGAAAACACCACCTGTGGCCAGAACCACTGTGAGGGTTTGCAGGTCAGAGCATAACCCAATCATATTTTGATCCATTTGGTGGAAGCCCCTCTCTATGAGAGTCACCAATCTCTCATTGAAGGAATCTTGATGCTCTGTCCTGAGGGCGGATTCTTTGTGTGCACTCTGCCTAGACTCCTCCATCGCAGAGAGCAACCGAACCATTCCCTCATGCAACCCTTCCAGATGCAAATGCACTTTCTGCCACCTTTCCTGCAGCTGCTGCAATGGGGACAACTCCAGAGGCACGTCATCAGTGCCAGACTCAGCATGTGCCTGGTACCCTGCAGCCCTCCGGCTGCTGGAGCCATCGGCACTCTCTGCTCGTACCATCTCCTCCAGCGATAGTGAAGTGCCTTCTCCAGTGTGACCTGGGACACTAGCCGATCGTAAAATCCCCACCGAGGTGTGTGTGTCTCCGCTGGTGCCTGGCTGGCTGAAATGATGTGCTGCAAGTTGCAGTTGTTGGCCCTTAGGTGTCAAGGGGGAGCTGCATTGAGGACGTGCGGGTCGCTCTGGTGGTCATGCTGAAATTAATAACAAGGACAGTTAATGTACAGTCAGTTCAACCTTTCATCCCTTTGCCCCCCACCCTTATAAGTAGCTCACCCTGCAAGACCCTTAAAAGAAGAACATTGGTGAGGTCCAAATGAGTCAAGACGGACCCCAAGCATTAAATGCACATGCAAACAGGCTGGTTAGATGGCTTCATGAATGGCACATGGCTAGTAATGATCTAGAGGAGTGGGGAGAGTGCAGAGGTATCTGATGTGGATGCATTGTTGTCTGGATGGTTGCGGGGCTGAGGAAACATTTCAAACAGTTGTGTCATTTTCTGCCAAACACAGGAGATTGAGAGGTCACATTATTGCCCTTCATTCTGTAAGGAGGGGCATAGACTGGGTGGCCAGAAGGCAACTTTCCCCTTGGCACAGGGATGAGTAACATGGTGGCATTCATCTAAGTTGAGTGCCATGAGGTTCACAGCTGAGGTGTTGAGGACCTTCTGGACAAAGTAATGTGGGGTGCACTGGCTGAAAGGGTGCAGGAGGTCTCAAACCCCCAAAAATGGAATAAGTCTTTGGCTGTGCAGCAGCGATCCAATGGCACGTTAGACCATGATAGTGGTCACAAATGGGATAACGTGACTTTGGAAGGTGGTGGAGAGGCTATTCCTCAAGGGTCTCTCCTGTATGACCCAGACGTCAGAATGTCTCAGCCTGTGAATGAGCATTGTTGCAGCATTAACGATTGCAGCAACCATCAGTTGTTTGGATGGTGAGCACACAGAGTGGATGGGACTGTGGACCTCAAATACCTGCCCACTGGACCAGAGCCTCACTGCCCCCGGCCGCCCTGGCCTCCTGCCTCCTGCCCAGCTCCATGGCCTGCTGCTCGAATGGGGTAAGACATTGGAGGAGGGCGCGCCCACCTCCAGTCCTCAGGCACTCCCGGGCACTGTGGTTACTTTTTGCCTGCAAAACACATAAAAGGACTTATTGGGGCTGATCGCTCATGTACTCTGCACGCACATGCCGCACCCCAACCACAGCGGCCCATCTGAGGCCTCCAGCGGCTCCTGTCCACACTACTGGTGATCAGTCCCTAGAAGATAGTATGGCTGGTCCCAAACCCCTCCCCCAAAGGTCCCCTTGGACACATTCAGCGTCCATCACTTTGAATAGCACACGGGTCCTAGCGCCAATGGAAAGGTGTGGATAATAGGTGTGGCGCCAATGTCAGCAGTTGGGATTTGCCCAAAAGACCTTAAGGCACTCCTTGGACCATGTCATTACCATCAATGTGACATGTGTTGGAGTTCTGAGTATGTGTCTACTGATGTCCCCTGCAGCTTGCCCCCAAACTACTCAAACGCGACTATTTTCCCATTCCCCACGGGAATTGCAAAGCCGCGGTGCCTGCCCGCGGAAAATGGCGGCGTGGCCTGTTTCGACAGAGGCAATCGGCCGCCCGCTGCCAAGTCGGTCAGGCCTGCCCGACCGAGGAACGTAAAATTCTGCCCAATGTTAAGTCCGGAAGGCTGTAAAGTGCCTAATCAGAAGATGAGGTGCTGTTCCTCCAGTTTGCATTGGGCTTCAACTGGAACATTGAAACAGGCCAAGGACAGACATGTGGACATAAGAGCAGGGGTGTTGAAATGGCAAGCGACTGGAAGGTCTGGGTCATGCTTGCGGACAGACCAGAATTATCTGCTTATTTGCTTTTTGAATTATGCTGCTTAATAGTTTGGTTCATTACAGAAAATATTTGGTGCAGCTCATATTGCCCATCTTCCGAACTGACTGGTGGGCACCATCTCTGATCCTGCCACAATGATACAATAAAATGGAGGATCATTAGCTCTGTTGCGGTCAGGCTTTAGAAAAGTGTTAAATGTGTACGGTTAAGATTTCAGATCATTGGGAGCCAGGCTCACCTGGAAAGCTATGGCTGGGATACTTTGGCTCTGCCGTCATGGTACCCGCTGCAGGCGATGCGACAGCCCAGCCAAAAATCCATTGACTTTCGGCAGGACCGGACGATCCCAGAGGTGGCCAGGCCAGAAAATCCTGCCCTATGTTTCTAGAATCATAGAATTATAGAATGGTCATGGCAGAGGAGGCCATTTGACCAATTGTGTTCTTGCTGGATCTCTGCAAGAGCAATTCAGCTAGTCCCACTCTACCATTGTATTGGGAGCAAGTCTGAATAATAGTGTAGAGAGTACCAAATAATTGATCAAAACAAAGAAATGTGCTCTTGGTTTAAATCTTTGGAAGCTCTTACTTATTCTTGAGCCCTTCCCATGCTTCCCATTCAACCTGAACATTTATAAATTAATTTTAATTATGACATTTCCACCTAATTTAATGCTATTTTCTTTTAACTCTGGAATCTTCCTGCTGCATCATGCACCATTACCCCACATAGGGAGGAGAAGATATCACATTTTTGACATTTCACTCTGCTGTTTTTGCTTCTGTTTATTTGTATTCACATCACAGACTAGGGGCAGGATTATACCCCAGTCGGGGGCAAAGTTGAAGGACGGGCACGTACAGGTGCGCTTCTGATCGGCACCCCCAATTGGGGGCGCTGTGCCATTTTATGTGGGCTGGCCAATTAAGGCCCGCTCATCGTGATGTCTGCACAGAAGCACTATGTGCTTCCTGTGCAGGTGGGGGAGGGGGAATCCCAAAATTGAGAGTGCGCATTCATCTCCCTTAGGCTAAATGCTGCCTCAGGGAGATCAGCTGTTCTGTTACAAATATGAAAAATAGAGAAAGAAAAAAATCCTGATATGCACCCTCATGTGACACTGTCACATGAGTTGGGACAGGTCCATAATTTTTACGAAAACTTAAATAAATTTTTTAAAAACCTGCATGAAACCCCATCCACCGCCTGTGGATGAGGTTTCATGCTTTTTCTAATTCCCGCCAGGGCTCCCAGCCTGCCCACCAACCTTTAGGTTGGACGGGCAGGTCCATTAATTAGTTTAATTACTCTGTCAACGGCCTCAATTGGCCATTGACAGGTCGGTGGGCGCACAGCTGATTTTGCTGTGCCCCCGCCTACTGGATAATTTAAATGGGGCGCGGTGACATTGGGAGTTCCGCCCGACGTCACCGCACATCATTTTACGTGTCGGCAAGTGGGCCCCGCCTCCCGCTCGCCGACGGGAAAATCCTGCCCTAATATCCGTATTCCACTAACATCTCCAAAGGTAGTGCTAGCTAAATGTGGCATGACCTGCTGGGATGAAAGCCCTGATTATGAAAGCTTTTAAATCGAAATAGCCTAAAGATGGGTCTTGAAGATTTCAAGTGATGGGGCTGTGACTATTTTCTTTGGCAGCTTTTTCCATTGTGGGATTGTCCTGGGGAGGAAGGATTGTTGATACAGTGTCTTGGAAACAAATGGTCTTTGTAGTTTTAGTGGATGGCTACTTCGTGTTTGTCATTGCTAGAATGTACCAGGTACTTTGTTTCTGTCAATTCCCACTCCTGCATTCCATATTTTATAGAATATGGTCAGTCTATTTTTCTCCCTCCTTTGATCCACTAATTCCCATTCCAAATCTTCAATCAAGTTTGTGACACTGGCATATTTGCCATACTAATTTGTGCAGAATCATGCAGCACATCTTTAGGTCACTTCAATCTCTCACCATATAAGGAATCGTCACAACTTGCATACCCCTGAACTGGATGGACAAATGTTTGGTAAGCTATAACTTTGATATTTTTGTTGCAATACCAAAGATTCCTCCTCAGAAATCTGAGAACCCTGGTTGCTGTATGTGGAATTCCCATTAAAAATTGTTTTTAAGATGAACGCCTAGGTATGGTATGTGTATATACTTGCGGGGAATTTGATTACAGAACTTGAAGCTATCCGTTGGTAAATGCTTTTTGTTGATAATGCACATTACATAGCATTTTTGGCATTAAATGTCATATCACATTGGTTCTGTCATATTTGCAATTCTAGAAGATCATCTTGCAGTGAGTTGATGTGATGTGTAAACCATGCAATTTGTTGGATGAGGGACAAAAGGCATTGACTCTGCTGCCATATTTCCTCCTTCTGTCACTATGGCAAAGTACTTGGCCTCAGTTCTTCCCATCTCTGATCCCTTGGCCTGATTTTAACTCTATTCTGTTCAAGTGGATGTGTTTTGAACAAATTAAAATCAAGTTCATTGTTTTCCCTGGTTGGGAATGTGCTGTGTGCAGAGTAATGACTGCAAACAAGTGCCTGCTCAGTCAGACCGAACTTAAAGTAGAAGGAAAAATAAAAATGACTCATGTATCTGGTAGAATCCAGGCTCAAGCTGTGATCTGCATGATGTCTGTGATTAAACCCAAACTGTTTCCATCATTTTCCCACTTGTCATTCAGTCTTGGTTTCCTGACTAATGTGTTTGCTTGAATGTGCATCCTCAAAGTCTGCTCTTTTCCTTTCTCATTCCTTCTCTAAATTTAATCCTCTACATCCATGTTGTGTGCTTTGCCTGGGATGTTAGCTCTTATGCCTACTACACAGATTCTCCTCTCTCTTCAGAAGTCCTTTTTGAGAAATGGACGGGGGGAGAGTCCTTTACCTCCACACCCCGGCCCCAACATCCAGTTTTTCCCTTGTCCCACAGATGGTCGAACCACATGAAACACAACTATTCCAGAAAGGGCGACTTTGATTAGACCTTCCAGCTTCTGAGAGTTGGCATCAGGAAGTTAATCTTACGACCTTGGGGAAATTTGCCAGACTACCAGAAGTGTTTTTCTCTCACACACCAGAATGTCTATTGATAAAACTATGTCAGTCATTGAGATGGAGGTGGGGCGGGCTTTATGATTGATAGCGGAAACACCCAATCATCCCCAGTCTGACTCGGAATAATAGTGTCATTATACACAGCCATATTTAAATGTGCACTTCTACGTATTTGCCAAGGTTCGTCTCACTGCTTGTTTATGGAAGATGCGTGGATGGATTCAGCTGCAGTCTTTGAGTGCACTCTATCTTTATTTATTCCCTTTATCTGCCTTGCCCTGCATAGAAACTGTATATAGTTATCCTCCAGACAGCATTGAATGTGCACTCAGCATGCAGGTGATAATGCTTGTATATATAGCCTCTTTTTTAAGCAAAATAAAGCTTAGGTTTACCTTTGAAAGCTTTAGCAATATATTATTTCCTCAAATTAATTCGTTTTTAAGAATGTTTAGTTTGGGAAATTACTATTTGAATGAATGATTTTTACGAGTGCTGCAGACTTGAATGTGTTAATTAAGCACAATGACTTTAATACTGTAAACGTGCCCATGGATAATCAGAGATCTGAAACATGGCTGTAGTATTGAGCTGGTGACATGGAGCTTTTTGACAGGCCTGTTGCCGAAAGGCGTTTATGTAGATTGGAACATATGAGGGGACGTAGGAACAAAAGAATGGAAATAGGTCACTTAGCCTCCGGAACCTGTTTCGCCATTCAGTTAAATCATGGCTGATCTGTTGATTGTAAATTAAGCGAGCATTGAAGTTCTTTTTTATTTTGTGCACCCGGCTGCAATTTTTTATCCCAATTTCCAGGCAAGAACAGGAAACTCAGACCTTAGCCATTCCTGCCTTTGTTCTACCTGTCATCATTTTGATATGGCCTTCAGATGAACAGCCAAACTTCTCTCCGGGAACAGGTGGAAGATTCATTATCCAGTGACCCATAGTTCCAGGAAGGTATTTTTGTTTGAGTATATAGTCCTGTGCCTGCATTAATAATACTAATAATTGGATAAACTTTCAGGCTGTGAGGATAGAGCAGGGGAAGTGGGACTAAGTGTAAGTAGATTTGGGATAGTTAGATTTTAGTTCTGCTTGACCATTTTTATACTATATTCACAGTAATAACTAACAAGATCAACAAAGCTATTTTAACATTAACATGCCTGGAGAAGCGATTTTGTATCCTGTTTTATAAAACCGTATTAAGAAGTAGTCAATCATGAAACAGGTGATTATAAAAGTAATGAACCTTGATTGAATTATAATCAATGAATCATTAGAAAAATTGGGGTTTCATTTAATCATTATATAAGTTTTAAGTCTCTCTCCCTCGTTGGAAAGTTCAATTTCAGCTGAAACTCGGCAAACAAGAAAATCTTTCTGGAGACCTGATAAGGTCCATGAGAAAGTATACCATGGCCTTGCAAGAGTCTAGCTTATTTTTTTTAAATATTCATTGGATGTGTGCGTCTTCGGTTAGGCCAGTAATTATTGCCCTTGTTCAGAGGGCATTTAAGAGTCAACCACATTGCTGCAGGTCTGGAGATACAAGTAGGCAGATTTCCTTCCCTAAAGGACATTAGTGAACCAGATGGGTTTTTACAACAATCAGCAATGACTTCATAGTCATTATCATCTGGACTTTTAATTCCAGATTTTTACTGAATTCAAATTCCACCATCTGCCCTGACAGGATTCAAACCCAGGTCCTCAGAGCTTTACCCTGGGTCCCTGGATTACTAGTTCAATGACAATACCACTACGCCATCACCTCCCCTGAGTTGTTGAATGAAAAGTTGTTCAAATTCAGATTAAAAGACAGTGAGAAATAATGCCATTGTATTCCTGTTTGAGATACTGAGGCCAGGTGGTCTCAGGAGGGAAGACACAAGTGAAAGCCAACCAGATTTACCCAGTAACAGCTACAGCCAACCATTAAACCAAAAATAGCCTGACTCTGACATGGTGTGATGGTCATACAGGAGCTAAAAAGAGGGGTTCCACAGGGCGTTGTTGCTAGTCAGATTTTGGAGATTCTGGAATACGAACCACATGTTAATTTCCACAAGTGGGTTTGAAACCAGATCAGTGACCTGAAAGGGTGAATCCTGTGACCTACACTTCAACAGGATGTGCAACCGGCTAAATCTGTAAAACTCATTGTCCTAAGTTTGTTAAGTATATCTTCTCTCTAATAAACTTTCTAAAATTCACTATCCAAAGAATCCTCTTTTGCCTTAATTGGTTAAGTCTTTTTTGAGCAACAGTAAAATTCTCACTTGTCAAATTGCTTACAAATGGAGTAGTTATCTAAAATATCGATATAATTAGCCAGTTATTTCAAAGAGCCACCATAAGCATGGTGGGAAGAATAGCCTTCTTCTGTGCAGCAATGATTCCACGATTGCCTATTATTAAAATGCATCAAAAGGTTCTCCCTTCTTTCTTTTCAGACAGTTGCATTCACTGAGAGTTCTTGGCAGACGTTTTAACATGAGTGAAGGGGTGGATTGTTCTTGGTTGCATTCATAAGCAGAATAATCGGTATAGGGGCAGAAAAAGAAAGGTCAGAGTTCATACAGGAATATTCAAAAACTTAACAAACAGGAAAAATAATTATTGACCTTTCAGTAACCACAAATAGTGTACAGTAGTCTTAATTCATAGTGTCCTTGTCAATTTTTATTCTTAAACCAACATAATGATGAAACAGATTTTCGTGTAATGATCACATTGCTGTTTGTGGCATCTTACTGTGTGGAAATGACTGTTGGGTTTCCTACATTAAAGCAGAAACTGCATTTGGACAAAGCACCTCTTTGGTTCTGCAGCACTTTGGGATGTCCTGAGATTGTGAAAGGTGCGTGGAAATGCAAGTCTTTATTTTTCCTATAAAAATTGATGTTGTTTCTGAGTATTGCCCATTCACTAGCTCACAGCAATTGATTCATAATCCAGAGACCCCTGTCCAAACTCTGACACAATGAGTTCTGATTGGCACATTTAGACGCCAAATCAAGTTCCAGCGCATGTAGCTAAGACCACATTTCTTCATTAAAAAAAAATTGATATTGCTTTCCTGACCTGAATCTAAATATCAGAGCTGCATTGACAGCAAATTCTACCTGCTTCTGGACAAGCTGATAATAGCTACTTATCCTGCTGGATCAGGAAAACTGAGCCTGAGGGAATAAGTTTAAAGCAGACAATTATGAGAAACTAAATTTCAACTCCCACACACACAAAAAAATCTCTTGTGGATAATTGAGTGTAGATAATGAGGGTAAAGATATGAAGAAGAATTTGCAGTTTACATCTCTCAGGGGCATCACAAAGCGCTGCAACATTGGAAGTACATTGTACTGTCACTGTTGCTGTATGCTGGGTAAGGGTAGCAGCCATTTTACACACTGTAAGGCTCCACAAACAGCAGTGAGGTGAGTGATTATTTTTGGTGGTGGCAGCTGAGAGAAGAATGTCGGCAAGAACACAACAACAACTTACACCTACATAGCATCTTTAACATGTTAAACATCTCACTACAAGGGCCCCTTCCTCTCTTATTTGACATCCATCTGCACACCTTCAAAAAACCAGCGCTATGATTGATGAGAATCCCCAATACAAATCACAAGAGGATTTGTCTGAGATGTGGTTGGGTGCTTCAGCCTTACTACAGCCTTAAATTATCTGTTGTGCAGAGAATTCACACTCCTCAATTATGATTGAGAATGCCACACACAGCTAGCTGCCTTTTGTTGGGATGTCAGGTGTCAGGTCAACTCTTCTGACTGTTTATTTGATCATTTCAAGGCATTGCAATAAGCATTGAATGGCAGCTCCTGTTCCCACCAAAAGATGCATTAGTCTTTTTTCTGCCGCTTCTTTAGTTCATCTCAGCCTAAAAGGAAGGAAGCTGAAAGCAACAGAATGTTGGATGAGGCCTTACCTCCATGTTATGCTACAGGCAGTGAGCCATGTTCAGTTTGTATTACTAAAGAAGTTGAGCTCTCCTCTATTATTTTTAGACCCCAGGAGATATAAGTGCAAAGTCCTGGAATGAAGTGAAATCTGTTTCACTGATATTCCGTTGCTACTTAATCGTTAATTTTAATAAACCTTACCTGTTGTTCATAGACTAAGTTACACAGACTAGTAGAGTTTATTCATCTACTACCTGAAGACTAGAACAGCATAGAATAACTCGTGTCAATTGTAGAAAGCTATTTTAACAATGAGGGTTTCTGATCAGCCCTTGCTCATTGCTGCATTAACAGATATTTTGCACATTAAGTCATACTCGGGTTTGTAGGGCTCAGCTAATGGAAAAATATCAATTGTAGTGAGAACTCTGTTAAGTAGCGCCATGGCATTTTTGATGTTGACCAGATTGAGTCAGATGGGGCCTTTGTTTAACCTGAGGGATGGCACCTAAGACAATGCAGCACTCCGTCAGTCCGGCAGTGAAGCAGCAACCTAGCTCATATTTTATGCTGAAGGACTGCTGCATTATTGATGTTTCTGTATCATAAAATTCTATGGTATAGAAGGAGGCTAATCAATCCATTGTGTCTGTGATGGCTCTTGGAAAGAGCTATCCAATTAGTCTCACTGCCCTGCTCTTTGCCCATCATCCTGTAATGTATTCCTTTTCAAGGATATGCATAATTCGATTTTGAAAGTTACTATGTACTCTACTTCCACCACCCTTACAGGCAAGGCACTCCAGGTCACAAAAACTCGCTGTATAAATTTTTCTTTTCACCATCCCCCCAGGCTTTTTTGCCAATTATTTTAAATCTTTTGCTTACCAAATCTACTGTCACTGGAAGCTGTTTCTCATTATCTACTCTGTCAAAACCCCTCATAATTTTGAACACCTTTATTAAGTCTCTAGTCTATGGAAAACAATCCAGTTTCTCTAGACTCTCCACATAACCAAAGTGCCTTGTCTCTGGCATATTTCTAATAAATCTCCTTTGCACCCTCTCCAAGGAATTGGCATCCTCTTTAAAGTTTGGTAACCAAAAACTTGATTCAAAATGCTCCACATAAGGCCTAGCCAGTGCTTCATAAAGGTTTAGCATGACTGCTTTGCTTATTTACTCGATATCTCTATCTATACATACAAGGTTGGGCATTAGAGCGGTGGCTAGTATCTTGGTACACACTGGTGAGGGCACTTCACATTTGCTTGTGCGGCAGGAGGAGGCAGAGAATTCCCAGGGTGCCGGCAGTTAGTGGACTGCTGGAGACCAGGACGATGCTAAGTCGAAGGCTGATGATGAGCCTCTAGAGTCATCCATTAGGCAGCTGATGCTGGATGTCCAGCGAGATGTGCGGGAGGATCTGCAGAGAGCCAGAGGGTATGCGTGCCATGGTCTCTGTGATGGAGGAGTCCATGTGGAGCATGAGCACTGCATTGACCTTCAAGGCCGAGCGCACTGCCTCCTCCATTGACAGATGGGCGACTCTCAGACAGGGGCAGCTCCAGGGACAAGATCAGGGGCTCCTGGGATTGCGCTCGGACTTGCAAGCCCTCACACAGGCAATTATCTCAGGTGGTCAGTGACAGTGTGGGAGATAGATGGGGCAGCCAGTATCCTAGCTAGGTGCCCGTCAATCAATGGTGTACAAGAATGTTCAGAGCGTTGATGCACTAGCTGCCTGTCATCTCTGTGGGCTCCTCTCAGGGTGCTCCGGATGATGGCAGCAGCTCCTCTGCCCCTCCATCAGTGACAGTGGCATCTGATGAGGCTGCGATGACTGGGGTGATGCCAGCCAAGTCAGTGGCTGCTCCCTCCCAGACGGAGCCAGCACTGGCTCCACTGACCAGAGGACCACCGCTAAGGTCATCAAGGCCAACAAAACAGCAGGGTCAGCAGGCAGTCTCCAATGCCCATGCCAGCGAGGGGGGAGCACCTAGACGTAGCACTCACAAACATAAAGGCACCATGAGCACAAGAGAGAGAGGTCACAGGTGAATTTATGTTCATTTATGTTTACCTTATCTCTACTGGTCTGGGAATGAAGAGCAGCAAGTTTACATAAATAGTTTGGAATTGTCCACATGAGATAAATTTTGTTTTTGTTGTTATGGCCTGAATAAGCTTCCTCTTTTTTATTTTATTGATGCAGGGTATGCCAGTATGTAGTGCTGGATGTTAGTGCCTCTGAACTTTATTGCACAGGCACTGAGTGTTTTTTGTGTTCAAATGAAAGGGTTCTTTCAGACATCTGGGATGGAGGCAGCAGCCTTGGCGTGTGGTTGCAGCAGATCTTTGGTAGCCTAGCTGGAGGAGCATTGGATCAAAGTGTCACTGGTATCACTGCCTCTCTGGAGGTTACCGACGTCTGGCTGCACACCCTCAGCATTCTCCTCACTGGACTCACTACTGGACTCATCACCTGTGGCCTGTGCAGCTGTGTCAAGATCCCCTTCCTCTAGTGGGTCCCCCCTTGTCAGTGCCAGATTGTGGAGAGTGCAGCATGCAACCACTATCAGTGACACCCACTCTGGGGGATATTGTAGTGTTCCCCCTGAACGATCCAGGCTTCGGAAGTGCATCTTAGAGTCATAGAGTCATGGAGTACTGAAGAACCTCGGCACCTGGGAGTCTCAGGATGTACGTGTCATGGGAGCTGCCAAGTACCTTGCACAGACTTGCAGAATCTGCATCCTGTGGTCACACACTATCTGCACGTTCATGGAGTGGAAGCCCTTCCTGTTGACGAAGGCACCGGGCTCACCTGCTGGTGCCTTGATGGCCACATGTGCACAGTCTATTGTACCCTGCATGTGGGGGAAGCCAGCAATTGCTGCAAAACCTCTGGTTCGCTCAGCCTGGCTGGCCTTGTCCATACGGTAAAGAGTAAAGGTCAGTACCCACCTGAACAGAGCTTCTGTCACCAGCTTGACGCAACTGTGGACAGCTGATTGGGAGACTCCACACAGGTCCCCCACTGAGCCCTGGAAAGAGCCGGAGGCATAGAAGTTGAGGGCCACTGTGACCTTCAGAGCCACTGTTACGGGGTGTTCACCCACAGAGTCTGAGCTGATTTCACGCCCAATCATCTGACAGATGGAGGTCACAGTCTCCCTTGAAAGACGAAGCCTTCTTTGGCATCGCATCTCGGATATATTGGGTGGCTGCATTGCCACCTGTAAACACTGGCAGCAGGATAATGGCAGCTTCTGTGGTCCCTTTTGCCTTGGACTACCTGCTCCCCTGTGCCTCTTATGCCTGCACTTCTCCTCCCACAGGGCCCTCCCCTGGAAGCTGAATAGGGACTCCTGGCCTCCTCTCCCTTCTGCCCCTCTCTTCTACCTCAGAGGAGGTGCCTCCAGCGGTGACCACAATCCCCATTACTATGGTTACAGAAGGCTGTCTGATACCTGGAAGGGTCCACATGGTCTGAACCCCCCAGGGCCTGGCAGACAGCAGTGAGTCCTGAAATGAAGCCTGGAAATGCTAAGAATGAAGCCCTGAGCATAGATGAAGCTGCCAAGCACCAATAAGCAACCAGCTGCAAACTATCTCCAAAACTGTTCAATACTCACACAGGTAATGCTGCTGACCCTTTTTATCCCACCCTTGGTAGAGGTTTCTGAAAATGTCGGCTGGCTGCCTGCCTGTGTTGCCTGTCTGATGAGCAAAAAATTGCAAGGGGAAGGTTATATCACAGTCAATTGGACTGTTAAGGGCCTTAACTGGCCTGTTAATTAATAACGGGTGCCGCCTTGGCACCCATGCGTGCCCGCTGAGCAAAATATTGCGCAAGAGCACAATGACATCAGGACGCTCACCCAAGGTCATCATGCACTATTTTACACCCGACCACTCCCGCCCACCTGACAAGGGAAAAATTCTGCCCGTATACTTCCCTCATGTCTGAAAATCAACTGTTCGTCATTCTTCATGCTTTCTGTCTCGTAGCTGATTTCATACTGACTCAGCCACTGTCTTCTTCATCCCATGGGCTTCAATTTTATTAACCTGTTTAGAGCAAAGTACAGCTACATTGCTGGCTCTGCATCATTCTCCTGTCAGGCAGCTGTTATCTGCATATGAAGATTCAGAACTAAACTTACCAGTGTCCAAATGTCGATTAAATGTGAAGAGTGAGTGGGACATTGCATTCTTTGCCTATAATGAAATGTTAAAATTTTAAATTTAGTTGGTTTTATAAGTCTCATCCTCATTTTCAAAATTGCTGCACGGACTCACTCCCTTGCTACCTCCGTAACCTCCTCCAGGTGTGAGTACTCGGTGTGCTTCCAAATCTGCCTTCTTGAGCATCCCCATTTTTAATTGTTCCATTGTTGGTAACCATGTTTTCAGTTACCTAGGTCCTAAGCTCTGATATTCCTTCCCTAAACCTCTCCACCTTTCTCTCTCTCTCTAGCTCTCTGTCTCACTCCCCCTCTCTCTCCTCCTCTAAGACCACTTAAAAGCCATGTTATGCTGTAATATCTTCTAATGAGGTTCAATATTCTTGTGAAGCACCTTGGGATGTTTTACTTCATTAAAGGGGTAATATAAATGTACATTGTGGTTAAAATGGAAACTAAGAATTCTGCATTGCACTACTTGTGACTGAAGCTTGTAAGACATTTTGGTGACATCATTCTCCAGTTGCACTATAGATTTTGCATTAATGCAATGAGCAAACCAAGGCATCTGAGTTCAGAAACTTAATGCAATTCACTGCTGTCAAATTGAGCCAATTAACTTGTTGGTATCGATATTTAAGAGCCCAATACTAAGTAATCGTGATAAACACCTGAAAGCTTGTACTTGGAACTTATAGCTGCACATTTGATACTGGAATGCTATCTATGTCTGACAAAACCAAGGGAGTGTTTAAAATTTGGGTTCTACTCCAGATACTTTCTTTGATTCAACATCAGTGGTCAGTGCATTTCACAGACTGTACGAGCGGGCCCATTAAAGATTTCGAGGAAATTATCACTCAGAGCTGTAGCAAAGAGGTCCTCTTTTCATACATACTGGATATCCTGATCTTCGACCCAATACAATCGCTAAGTTGTTTTAGTGCACGGTCAACAAGTTAATTTAGAGAGAACCCATTACTGCAAATCTCATCTTTCTTGTATTCCAGGATTGAATAAAACACACCATGTTATATCTGTTAGCGGGCTTAGTCTCAGTTCCTTTGGTGAGCCTTTTCATGTAATCAAGCCAAGGGCATTCTGAGCCCAATATGTCCTCTTCTTAATGCAAACTAGAACAGGAGTAGACCATTCAGTTCCTTAGGCCTGATCTGTTGTTCAATTAAATCATGGCTGATCTGCATCTCAGCTCCATTATCTGCTTTTATTCCATATCTCTTGATACCTTTCCCTAAAATCTATTTGTGTCCATCTTCAAAGCTCCAATTGCCTTGAGCCTTTTTGGGATGGGAGTTCTGGGCAACTACTACACTTTATGTGGAAAATGCAAGTTTGCTCTTTCTTTGTCAGGGACCTTGTCATGTCACAATAGTTAAAGCTGACATATTCCCAAACCTGTTGTCATTATCATTGGGAATTCACCTTTATCAATCACATTGTACAATTTGACATTAGTTTCAAGCCCAACAGAACTCCTGCTGCCCCAAGCTACTATAATCAGGACTGGCTATATCTATATGTTGCTGCCAACCTGCAGTCTGACTTCAGAGCAGCCAGCAGAAAGCTGACAAGGTGACCCAATCAGTTACTGTGTTTGTCACTCTGGTTGATTTTGAAGCCGCCAAGTTAATTCCTTTAACACTTCAATAAGATCACTCTAATTCCTAGCTTGATCGCATCTTGCCAACATCAGTGTATCAAGTTGCTTGCTGTAATCTGAAAACGAATACGTGAACATTGCCTCACTTATGAGTTTGTGGGAGCTGTCGTAACTGACTACATGTTAGTGCAGTCAGTAAGATGTTCACTTCTCTCCTGACTGCAGCAGGTTAATCCTGTGCATTAGAGGATTACAGTTTTTTTTCTCTGTGTCAAGCTGACAGCAGCACTGGGAGAACTTGTTCTCCCAATAGATGTCGCTTTTGTTCCATTACACAGCTTGTAACAAGGCAGATTCACTGACTCTGTTCTTGTCATATCAACAGAGCTTTCAACACAGACTTAACAGAGTCAATATTCATTCTCACAAGGCTGCATATGCAGCCAATAAAAATTAACCTTATGGCTGCTGCTTTGAGATTGTAGAATATATGACACAAGATATACAGTGGGATACTGTGATAAGGAATGAACAACAAAGCTTACCAACAATTAGTTTGCAAAAATGAGGTGCAGAATTTAACATCCCCAACCCTTACCCGGGCTGGGTGGTTGGGGGGTGCGGGATGGGGGAGTTGTGTGGGGGAGGGCGCAGTGTGCTTGGGCAGCAGTGTGTCAATGGTTGCAAGTTCTTGATGAGACATACAACTAAATCGTGCACAACAAATATCTTTGGAAAGCCTAACAGGGTCAGCAAGTGAGATGGCTTGTTTTTGATTTCCTTGCACTTGTTGAATTTGTTCTGCAAATCCAGAAGTCTGATTGCTGCATTATCAACTTATTTTGTCACAGTTTCGTAGATGTTGTTGGATGTACTCCGAGATCGTAATGAATGCTGTTCACTTCAGTATTTGTTCTCTCACATTTTTCATTTTATAAGTTCTTATCCACGCTTTTGTAGCCAAGTTGCATCATTCTGTTAAGTGAATTCTGGAACTGTATGTGGTATTCTAACTATGGTCATACCACTGCTGTAAACAGTGGTGAGATTATAAAACAAAAACAGAATTACCTGGAAAAACTCAGCAGGTCTGGCAGCATCGGCGGAGAAGAAAAGAGTTGGCGTTTCGAGTCCTCATGACCCTTTGACAGAACTAAGTAGAAATAGGAAAGGAGTGAAATACCACCCCCCCCAACACACACACACCTTAAACCAGCTTATATTTCACTCTTTTCCTATTTCTACTTAGTTCTGTCGAAGGGTCATGAGGACTCGAAACGTCAACTCTTTTCTTCTCCACCGATGCTGCCAGACCTGCTGAGTTTTTCCAGGTAATTCTGTTTTTGTTTTGGATTTCCAGTATCCGCAGTTTTTTGTTTTTATCATAGTGGTGAGTTTATACCTTTTGAACTACACTCTATTCCTCTTATTGCAATGTTTTTGATAACAGCCAGACGTTGGTTTGATGTCTTAAGGGGTCAATCTATTATGACTCACAGAATTCTTCTCTGACCTAGCTTGCCCAATATTTTCCTACAGGTCCTGCAATCCCTTGACCTCGACCAGATGTTCAGCAGACTGTACTAATTGTGCATCTAACCCTACAAGTGTAAGGGAAAGATGGCAACTAATTTGCACACACAAGCCGCACAAACAGCAATGTGTTAGATGAACAGACAACATGGGATAGATTTTGATCTGTGCCAGAGACTTGGCTCTGTGTGACCAGCATTTACCCGACCTGACAAACCTGAGGATCAAAGGAAATCAGCCCTCGGGCCCTGTCAGCTCCCAGCACTGGTCAGACCACCACATCGAGTGAAGATCTCAGCGTCAGGCTGCCTTCCTCACTGACAGTGCCCTACAGGTAAGTTCCCGGAAGGGGAACTGCGGGCTAAGGTAGTGGGCGAGAAGAAATTTGATTGCAACTCCTGTATCTCCTGGCTTCTCAGAAACACTTTCCAGAAAGAAAAGAATTTACTTCACTTCCTTTGTTGGCAGTGTGGACAGCTGGGGAATAGTGAATGGGGCAGCAGCGCTCATTGTCGACGAATTCCTGGATGTGGCCCTTAAACACGAATTGCTTCCTTAATTTATACATTTAAGGGGTCTCATGCCTGTTTTGAGATGCCTAAAACAAGAAGGCCGTGAATAGAACAGTGGGTCTGATGCCTGCACTTTTGGGGTACAGGCTATTCCACTACTAAATTAGTATACTTAGAACCCGTATTACCCCAAAAATGTTGCTATCCTGATTTGATCTGCCTGGGTACACATCCATAAATACCCCACCCACTAAAATTCTAAACTAATTTTCTTTACCACTTTACCAAAAGGTCTGCATTTAACATACATGAACCTCCTTGCCTTTATGTTCTGTAATCTTCTGACACACATTCCCCTGAATCATCTACTTCCTGGGGCTGTGGAAATCCTCCCAGAGATACAGTGTGGCTTTAGACCTTCCAGAGGAACCTTGGACATGGCCTTTGTTGCCAGACAAACTTAAGAAAAATATTTAGAACAACACCAAGAACTCTTCTTCATTGTGTTCATCAATCTGACCAGAGCACTTAACTCAGTGCATCATGAGGCTGTGTAGATTGTTCTCCAAAGACTTGAATGCTGAAGAAACTTCACTACAATCCTGCAATTGCTTCTTGATGATATGACTGCAACTGTCTTGAGTGGAGATCTGAAACAGACACCTTCAAAATCCAGACTAGTGTCAAACGAGGCTGTATGACAGCCCCCATACTCTTTACCAGCTACCTGACAATGACTATTCACCTCATCAAAGATCAACTGCCCTCTGATTGTCTGTAGTAAATACCATCTAGATGGAAAACTCTTTAACTTCAGTCACCTCAATAACAAAACTAAACTGACCACCATAAACATACATGATCTACAGTTTGCAGATGACTGCAGTGTCACTTCCCACTACAGATTTTGCAGGCACTCTCGGTCTCTTGAATTCTGCATACCAGAAACTTGGCTTGCCCTTGAATGTTGCCAAAACAAAACTCATATACCAACCCACACCTGGTCAGCCAAACATTCCACCTCCCGTATATGTTGAAGGAGAGGTTGTAATATGTTGAGCACTTCCCGTACTTTGACAGCTACTTCTCTCAAGAGGCTGCCAGTGAAGAGTAGTCCCCATGTTGGGTCAGCTACGCTTGTTCAGCCTTGTACAAACTATGTCAGTGGGTGTTTGACAACAAAGACCTCTGCATGTCAACAAAAGTCACCATCACACTGCTGTACAGCAGTGAGACTTGGAGCAGAATTGTCCGTGCCCGCTGGTGTCAAGCTTCCTTGGCAGCGTAAATGGGCAATATGGTGAGAAGGCCAAAAATTAGTTTCACGACATCGTGAAACCAGTTTGTGATCGTCTGTTCAGCCCGTTGATGGCGGGCTGCGTTTCCCGCCATCGGATGGTGGAAACGTCATTGTAATACATTTTCATATCATTATAAGGCCAGCCCGGAGGACTCATTCCCCCACGCTAGATCATCTGCCCACATCGATGTTATAGCATCCTGATGTGTTTCACAACTGCACATCTGTGATGTGTACCTGGCGAGCTGCACTTCACTCAGGACTTCAAAGGTTTGTTTGCCTAGCTTGCTTCTGGTAGCACTCACAGTCATCAGCACCAAGCTTCACAGATAGCACCACATCACTTTTAGCAGGGCTCACAGGCAGGTCTCTACCTACCAGATCAGCCATAAGGTAGGGGCTGGCTTTTCACAGCTGTTGGGCTAGGGCTTGCTATGGGAAGGTGGAGAAGTGGCCTCAGGCAAGGGAAGAGGCTGCAGGGTGAAGGCTGTCCTGGGGAAGGGGGGTATCCCACAGTGTGTGTAGGGGCACAAGTTGATCTGTGCATGTGGCCTCACAGATGGTAAGGGCTGAGGAGGCAGTCTCCAGAGGAGATGAAGCCAGATAGAGATGTGAGGGTGCATGTGAGAGAGTGAGTGGTGATGTCCCTTGAGAATGCAGTGAGTGAGATGGCAGTGAATGTGTGATGGGCTTGAGTGTGTGGGTTTAGAGTGATGAGATGGTTGCCTTACCCTGACGGCACGGTAAGATCATTCATCCTCTACCTACATTGGTGGCCGATCTCTTTTGTGCAGTATTGGCACTGATCACCACTGCCATCACCTACCAAGATGGAGTGGTAATGTTGCTGGACATCCTGTGGCCAAAGCGGGGGTAGAGGACATCATGGTGCACTTCCGCAACATCCAAAAGGCGCATCACTAAGCCTGGGGGCTAGAGTCTTCTAGCCTTTTGGGGCCATGTCTTATTTGCAGAAGTCCAGGGCTGGAAGAACTGAGAGGTGTGCGAGCAGCTGTACTTTAAATGTGGCACCCAGCATGTAGAGGCGGCGAGGTGACAGCATGGACAACAAATTGGAGCCTGCCCGCTATGGAAATGGTGTGTTTCCTGGGAATGCATAATTAATCTGACAGGTTTGGGATGATACGGCATGAGAAGCTGCCAATGTGGCCGGCAGGTAAAACGTTCTTTATCTTGCCCACTACTGCATTTGGTGCAAAGTTGGGACAATTCCAGACTGTATATTGGCGATACATAATAGCGTTAGAAAAATTCCACCTGCAATTCCTCCGCCACATCCTCCGGATTCAATGGGAGGACCTTTGAATAAACGCTAGTGTCCTTCTTGATGTCAGCTCCACAAGCATTCAGGTGAAACTCTTGACAAACCATCTACCAGGGACTGGAAACTGTATCCGGATGTTCAAAAGGCACCTCCCCTGTCAGGCTCTGAACTCTCAATTGACCCAACTTCCCAGAGGAGGACAAGGAAACCGCTTCAAGGACACTCTGAAGTTCTCCTTGACACACGGCAGCATTGACAATAATAATTGGCTGTAACTCGTTACCAATCGTTCAAAATGGTAACAACTTGTCCATAAAGTTGCATCACACTTTGACTCATAACATCTTGATAATAAGCCAGGGGAACGGTAGACCATAAAAAGAAATAAAGCCATTCCTGCACTTCAGATCCCACTACCTTGTGAAACATCCTTCCCGATGTGCCCAAAGATCTGTGGTTTGAGAATTGGTCTGTTTAGTCACATGAAGGACCTATGGCACAAACTTGTGACCCTGAGTAGATGTCACCTTCAAATTGAGTGTCAGCTGATGGTGACAACAGCAAAGGAAGCATCTAGTCATAGTGTCATTACGGCATAGAAGGAGGCTATTCGGTCCATCTAATAGATGTTTTCAAAATTACGAAGGATGTCAATCATAAATAGTGAAAGATGGAAGCTCCAGTTGAAGGGCTGGACCTGGCACAGGCACAATGGGCTGAATGGCCTCTATTTGTGCTGTAAATGTTACGGTTCTTTGAACTGTTGATCTTACTTGAGGGCCAGTTGCTTCTGAAGAGGAGAAATTCACTGCTTGACTACTAAATGTATATCAGCAATAAGTCCACGATATTCCAATAACATTTTCACCTGCCTGATTAAATACAACCTGGTTACATCCATGGAGAGAGAGAGCTAGATCATTGTGGTAGAGTTTCCACTTGTTTGCACTCATAATATAAGTACAATCTAGGCAGAATCAGTCAAAACAGCATCGAAGGTGAATGGGTTACACCCAAAATAACTTAAACTTACGTTGTCTGCAATATCTTACATTGGTACAAGTTTCAATTTACCTGGATCTGACTCCACCCACAAAACTGACCTCGCCCCTGCATTGAAATTACAAGATTCTGCCAATTGTGCCAATTCAAGTAGGCTATGGAAATTGTACTAATTTTCTTAGGCGCACAGGAGTTAATAGACACGATTAAAAGATTTTTCACAATAGAATATATCAAAATATTTATGACGAGACTGACTAGCATTCATGGAGGAAACTATTAAATGGAGAAGTATAAAATTTTAAAAGTCATTTTGTATCAGGTCACTCACAGTTGGAGGTGACATAACCATTTTCAGACATGTTAATAAATCTTCAGGTTACTATTCAGAAATACGTTTTAATAGAAATAAAAAGTAAATAAATAATGCAAGCTATTACATTGTCTAACTTTGCTGGACCATGGAAGATTTAACATTGGTGAATTGCAGTGGAAACTTGAACTGTATCTTAACAACGTAATTTCCAGCACATTTTGGGTGCAATTTACTGATTGTCCCCAAAGCAGAAACTCTAGTCCACTATGTCCCACAGACTGACCATATATGACTATACTCATGCTTGTAACTTCAAATTCCCTTAACCACAAGAATTGATGAATGACTCATGCATCAATACTGGAAAAAAAACAAAGTGGTCCTTTAAAAGTTCATTTGACGAGTAACCACTATGTCTGTTCAAATGCTGCTAAAGCAGATATCAGCATAGCAAGCTGGGACATTTTATAGCCCAGTGTGCTTGCTACAGAAAAAGCTGCAGCTTTGACAGCTCAATGACTTGAAGATTAGTGTGGAGGTCTTGCCATGTTTTATATTTTTTAGGTGAGTTTTATTAGAACGTCACTCAGGATAATGGTATCTGAAATGTGTTCCGAGGAAAATAGATATCTCAGTGTTTGCAAATTAATTTGAATGGGGGTAGTAAATATGAAATAGATAGTACACAGCAGTCAATCATTTGTATTTTAATTCAAATTTTGTTGTATATGACTGTCTGGGAACACTAGCATTCTACTAACTTAATGTTCAATGTTTGGTTCCCATCTTGTTTCACAAAACTACTAAGAAACTCAGCGACAACTTATTTCAACCCCAAAATAATGTCTTTGCACTTGAATGCAAATATAAATAAATAAATAATATATATATATCTTGAAGATTAATGTGAAGGTGCTCTATATATATGAACGGTAAACTTTGTGTATTTTGGGGTTGTTGCCATGTCTATCGATTTTTAGTACTTTTACTCTTCCCAAAGTAGTCACTCATCTGGGAAGCGTCATAATAATTTGGTCACTGCTGCTTCCTCTTCATGGCACATCCTGTATGAAGGAGTAGCAAAATTCTTTACTCCATTTAGATATTCTGCAACAACCATTGTTATATAACAAATGTGAAGGAATAAAGTTTTTTAAAAATCTGTGCCAACCTGTTAACGTTGATTTGGAATGTTAGTCCAACCAAATGTGTCTGCTGACATCCTCGTATTGCACTGCAATTGCATGCTGCTCTCTGGGTATTCTAATTCCCATGCAATATGTTGCAATGAAAGTGGTGTACTTAAATACTGCAGTATTTCTTCTTGTCACTATTTGAGAATATGCTTTGAACTGACATGCATCAAGGCCACCTTCTGAATATTAAAGAAGGGATACCCTATGGATAAAAAAGAAAGGCTTGTATTTAAATGGCACCTACACCCATTTAAAACTGAGAGGAGGAGGAATTTCTTCTCTCAGAGGGTCGTTAATCTTTGGAATTCTTTCCCATAGAGAGCACTAGGGAAAATGCCCTGCTTTTCTTCAAATTGGCACTATACAATTTTTAAGCCCATCTGAGAAGGCAAGACAGGGTCTCCTCAGCTTAATATATCATTGGAAAGATGACACCTCCAATAGTGCAGCACTCCATTAATACTGCACTGGAACATCAGCCTAAATTATGTGCTCCAGAATGGGACCGGAAGCCACAACCTTCTGATGTAAAGGCCAGAGAGCTGCCATTGAACTAGATCTAAGAATCTTTCTGACATGTGATGCTGCCATCAGCCCAATGGAGAAACTTAGCACCAAGGTCAACCCTTTAACTACCAAAGAGAGAAAAAAATCAAGTTCTGAGAGCCTTCAGGAGTATTTTTGCAGTAAAATCTAAAGATAACATGGGAGCCAAGGACCAAACCCAGCACAGTAGCGCACTTGGACTTAAATTATCAATTAGCACAAATTCATTTGAAACAGATGAGCTGCAATTAGCCTCAGGGGAGAGTGAGAGAAGAACAGGAGGTGCATAATAACAGGAAATGTGATGGAAAATGAGAAAGACGTAGCACTTCATCGGTTGATCGCTAGAGAGAGGCTTATGTCTAGTTGTTCATTACTGAGCCTCTTCACACAAAGGGAGACTCTCTTAGCACAAGAGAACAAAATCCTGGCCAAGAAGTCTTGGCTTGCACATTGAACCAGCCGTTGCAAAATTCAAGGAGGATTGAAATTTTGAGGTTTTCTTTCCAATGTTTGATGGAAGAAAGGGAAAGAATAATTTTTCTGATAATTAGTGAGTTTTGTGATCACTTCCCACTCCTGCTGTGTTGCATTCTGGCATGAAAGTGGAAACAGCAGAGAGTAAAGCCATAGCTTTCAGCCTTTCTGGACCAGTCAACATACCACAGAGTTTGATGCAGGAAGCTAGCCTCTTGTGTCACAGCTACTAATCTGATGTACTGGTTATGTGACTTGACCAGGGGATGCAAACAATAGGTCACACTGCAATGCATTTTGCAGGGATAACCCAAGATAAGTCCTTTTGGCTCCAAACTGCTCCATGTCTTCATCAACATCATGAAAAGTGAAGTTCTTTTGCTAATGCTACCACAGTATATGTAAGTATACACTTCGATTCAACGAGAAGGTAGAAAAAGCATTCGAATATATAAGTCTAGGCTGACATTCCAGTGCAGTATGGAAGGATTTCTGCACTGTCAGAGGTGTTGTCTTTCCAACAAGATATTAAACTGAGGCCACACTTGCCCTCTAGTGTGGATGCAAAAGATTCCATGGCATAATTTTGAAGATGGGCAGGGGAGTTACCTGGTGTCCTGCTCAATATGTATCCCTCAACCAATATTCACTAATACAGATTATTTGATCATTATCACATTGTTGACCATGGGAGCTTGCTGTGTGCTTATTCACTGCCATGTTTCCTACATTAATACAGTGACAACACTAAAAAAAAGTACTTCATTGACTGTAAAGCACTTTCTGACATCTTGAGGCCCTTTGTAAACTTGAGATCATCCAAAACTTTGCTGCCACCTGGTTCATTTCCCATCACCCGTGTGCTCACTGACCTACATTGGTTCTTGGTTAAGCAATGCCACAATGTTAAAGTTCTCATCCTTGTTTTCAAAGCCGTCCATGGCCTCAGCCCTCCCTATCTCTGTAATCTTCTCCAGCCCCATAACCTTCTGTGATATATCTGCACTCTTCCAATTCTGATTCCTTGAATGTCTCAAATTTTAATCACTCCACCACTGGTGGCCCTGCCTTCAGCTGCCTGGGCCCTAAGCACTGAAATTCTACCCCGACCCCAGCTCCCCATCCCCCTAAACATCTTTGCTCTATATCTTTATTTCCCCCTTTAAGATACTCTTTAAAAGCTACTTGTTTGACCAAGTATTGGCACCACATTTACGTGCTGTCCACCTCTTTTGGAACTAGGCAGGTCATGAATTGTGACACCAGGTCCAAAAACTGGGGCATACAAATTTCTAGCCCAAATTGTTGTACTCATAAGATTGAACTAAGAATTCAATCAAAGTTTAACTGGGATGTTTCCTCATCCACCTCACTTCTCCTCATTTACAAACATCCACTTTCATTACTTAATAATAACTGCATGATAGGACCACCTGCATTGTAACAGTGACTACACATCAAAAGCACTTCTTTGGCTGTAAGGCACTTAGGGACATCCTGGAGACATGAATGACACTCTATGAATGGAATAGAAGTCTTTCTTTCTTCCTGAGACCACAAAGCACTATTGTGATCAACCTGGCTCCCTCCATGTTTATTATGTAGGAAACAAAAGGTGACGATAGCTGGAATCTTAATGTGACAGAAGGATTCCTCAGGAGTTCTCAGCCCTCCGTGATACAATGGCAACTGCTGTGCTTTGCAAAAATTATAAACAATGGAATTTTATAGCTCTGTTTGTGGGCTCTTTGACTGAGTGGAAAGCCACACAGATCCGCTCTAACATTAGAACAATATGACTGTCAATCCCCTCAAACAGAATACAGAAAATTCTAGAAGCAAGAGAGCCGATTACTCTGCGTTAGAAGAGTGAAAAGCTAAGTTAACATTTTGGTAGATCTTTACCCCTGAACCCATAATTCCAACAGGAAATATATCCATCAGAGCTTCTGGGCATTTGTTGATCCTTGAACCTGGCCATCATGGCCATGTTATGGTTAAAAAAGCTAAGCTACTTTAATTTTTTACATTGAAATCCCATTAGTTAACAGGGCAACCTAGATAACAACATAAAAACTACCCAAAGGCTTCAAACACATAGCCCCAAAATGGGCTGACCAGTGACCCTGAATTGCACAAAGTTACGCTATAACTGACATGGGACAGCTAAATTATCACAACTTAAGTTGCAGGTATTCCCATCGTTCAATTATTTCTATTATAAGGGAATAAAGCTACATTAAATAAAGCTGTAGTTTGCATTTGGATTTTGAAATTATCAAGTGTTGAAAACATGAATAATACAGGGCAGAATTTTACGCTGGGGGGAATTTATGGTCCCCCCCAAATTCAGTGGACATTTGAACAGCTCGCCACATTTTACGGCCCGCCCACCCGCTCCACCCCCGGGATGGGTCTGAAAAGTTCTGTCCCTAGAATCATGGAAAGTCACAGCATAAAAAGAGGCAATTGGCTCATCATGAAGCAACATTTCACTTGCATTTCCCCCAACTTAGTCTACTGCATTCATTGCTCCCAATGCGGTCTCCTCTACATTGGAGAGACCAAACGTAAACTGGGCAACCACTTTGCAGAACATCTGCGGTCTGTCCGCAAGAATGACCCAAACCTCCCTGTCGCTTGCCATTTCAACACTCCACCCTGCTCTCTTGCCCACATGTCTGTCCTTGGCTTGCTGCATTGTTCCAGTGAAGCCCAACGCAAACTGGAGGAACAGCACCTCATCTTCCGACTAGGCACTTTACAGCCCTCTGGACTGAATATTGAATTCAACAACTTTAGGTCTTGACCTCCTCCCTCCATCCCCACCCCTTTTCTGTTTCTTCCCCCTTCCTCTTGTTTTTTTCCAATAAATTATATAGATTTTTCTTTTTCCCACCTATTTCCATTATTTTAAAATATTTTTAAATCTTTTATGCTCCCCCCACCCCCACTAGAGCTATACCTTGAGCACCCTACCATCCATTCTTAATTAGCACATTCATTTAGATAATATCACCAACTTCGACACCTGTGTGTTCTTTTGTTCTGCTGTCTGTGAGATCTTTTGATGATCTGCTTCTATCACTGCTTTTGCCTACAACCACACCACCCCCCTCCACTTCTCTCCCCCCACCCAACCCCACCCCCCCCACTACCTTAAACCAGCTTATATTTCACCCCTTCCTGGGATTCGCCTAGTTCTGTCGAAGGGTCATGAGGACTTGAAACGTCAACTCTTTTCTTCTCCGCCGATGCTGCCAGACCTGCTGAGTTTTTCCAGGTAATTCTGTTTTTGAATTGGCTCATCATGCCTGCTGTCTGAAGGATTGACCAATTAGTTCCTCTCCTCTGCCATTTCCCCAAAGCCTGGCAATTTCTTCCCATTCAAGAATTTTCCCAATTGTTTACCAAAAGATACTATTGATTCTGCTTCCACCACCCTTTCAGGCTGCATAAAAAAAATTAGCCTCTTCTTGTCACTGGATCATTTGGTAATTACCTTAAACCTTGTTCTATCTATTTTTTTTGTTTCTTTTTGTTTGCGGCCTTGTTTCTTTCTCTCTTCACATTGCAATTCAGGCTGCTGCTATTCAACCATTCACGCCTCTTCAGGGCGCAACTTTCGTTTCTTTCCTATACCTATTACCACTCACTTTGGCCTTTGCATTGTGAAATCTTTTGTCAGTTAATCCCCTCTGCCTTCCACCCAGAGCTTCTGCCTTGTTTATCCTGCCCCCTCCCTGCTTTTTCCTACTTTAAATCTCTTACATTTTTATCTTTCTTCAATCCTGATGCAAGGTCATTGACAGGTTGGGACTTTTGGCCTTGGGGAGAAGAAGGCTGGGAGGAGAATTCATTGAGGTATTCAAGATCTTGAGGGGTATGGACAGGGTAAACAGTGAGAAACTTTTCCCACTCAAGGGAGGGTCAAGAGCTAGAGGGCATCGATTTAAATAATTGACAAAAGGAGTAAAAGTGATGTGAGAAAAAAATTTTCACCAGAGGGTGGCTGGAATGAATTTCCTGATAGGATGGTGGAGGTAGGTTTGATCGAGATATCCAAAAGGAATTGGATTGCTATCTGAAAAGAAAGAATGTGCATGGCTACAGGGATAAGTCAGGGGAGTGGGACTAGGTGGAATGCTTTTTCAGTGAGCCAGTGCAGATTTGATGGGCTGAATGGCCTCCTTCTGCACTGTAAAGATTCTGTGATTCTGTCATCGTCCTGAAGTGTTAACTCTGTCTCTCTCCACAGATGCTGCCTGAACTGCTGAGTATTTCCAGCACTTTTTGTTTGTATTCTACCTTAAACTTGTGTTCTCGGTTACTGTTGCTTCTGTTACAGAAATAGTTTCACACTATTTGCTCTGTCAAAACGCTTCATGTTTTTAAATGCCCCTGTTAAACCCCACATTAATCTTTTCAGCTCTAAGGAGAATAATTGTAGCTCAGAAACCAAAGCAGTCCATGCATGAGTGTAGCAAAATCTGGATAGCCTTCAGGCTTGGGCTGATAAGTGGCAAGCAACATTCATGTCACACAAGTGTCAGGTAATGGCCATTTCCAACAAGAGACAATCTAACCCCTTGACATTCAAAGACATTTTCATCGCTGAAACTCCCACTGTCAACATCCTGGAGGTTACCATTGACCATAACTAAACCAGCTATATAAATACTGTGGCTACAAGAGCAGTTCCAAGGCTGGGAATTCTGCAGAGAGTAACTCACCTCAGTACTCCCCAAAGCCTGTCCACCATCTACTAAACACAAGTCAGGAATGTGATGGAATATTCTCCACTTGCCTGGATAAGTGTAGCTCCAACAACACTCAAGAAGCTCAACATCATCCAGGACAAAGCAGCCCACTTGACTGGCAACCCATCCAACACCTTAAACATTCATATCCTCTGCCACTGACCCACAGTGGCAGCAGTGTTCATCATCGACATTAATGTTTTCCACTAGAAAAATAGTGAGGCCTGAAGGCTATCCAGATTTTGCTACACTCATGCATGGACTGCTTTGGTTTCTGAGCTACAATTATTCTCCTTAGAGCTGAAAAGATTAATGTGGGGTTTAACAGGGGCATTTAAAAACATAAAGCGTTTTGACAGAGCAAATAGCGTGAAACTATTTCTGTAACAGAAGCATCAGTAACCGAGAACACAGGTTTAAGGTAGAATACAAACAAAAAGTGCTGGAAATCCTCAGCAGGTCAGGCAGCATCTGTGGAGAGAGACAGAGTTAACACATCAGGACGATGACAGCATCACAGAATCTTTACAGTGCAGAAGGAGGCCATTCAGCCCATCAAATCTGCACAGGCTCACTGAAAAAGCATTCCACCTAGTCCCACTCCCCTGACTTATCCCTGTAGTCATGCACATTCTTTCTTTTCAGATAGCAATCTAATTCCTTTTGGATATCTCGATCAAACCTACCTCCACCATCCTCTGGAAAATGTTAATTGGGCTACAAGCAGAATTTTAAAAATAATTATGGATTCATTGTGATTTTTTTCTTCAAAAAGGTATCTCGGTCCTTAAAACACAAAGATTGATCATAAAAGATAAACGCATTAGAAACTGTACACATTAACAAATGCACAGTTACTGAAGTGTTTAATAAATTACCACACTTAATAACTTACTACTTCTTTATTATTGCCTCCCCCTTGCTGCCTTTCCTGCTTGCTGACACTCCTGCTTGCCGCTTCCCTTCCTGAACCTTCCTCTTGCTTGTCATGAGAGGGGTGCCAAAAGAGAGGAAGCTAGCAAGGCAGGTAAAGGAGCTGCAAGTGGAAGAGTCAGGGAGGGAAGCGGCAAGCAGGAGCACTGGCGACCAGGAGAGGCAGCAAGCAGGAGAGAGGTGATGTACAAGAGAGGAGCAGTGAGCAGGCCAAGGGAAAGACAAGTGCAAGCTCTCCAAGGGCTGTGTAGTGAAAACTGTTGATCTAGATGATGCACTGCAGTAACTCACCAAGGTTTCTTCAGCCACAACAACTTCTATTTATATAACACCTTAAACACAATGAAACATCCCAAGGCACATGACAGAAGCATTATAAAACAAAGTATGACACTGAGACACATAAGCAAATATTAGGCCAGATGACCAAAAGCTTGGTCAGATATGATTTAAGGAGTGTCTTAAATGAGGAAAGTGAGGTAGAGCATGTAGAGTAAAGGGTTAACTAACACTACTCTAATAATAGCTATTGAGCATGTGCATAAAGAGAATGTCATAATAATGTCACTGAGAGAGAGGTAAGTGAGAAGAACCTAAGAGAGGAGCAGTGGCTCTGTCCTAATGTTCTGTATTCTTGTCTCTAGTTAGTTATGTCAATAGAAGTACTTATAAAGAAAGGTCTTTGCCTCCATCCAGATCCATCCAGAGTAAGACACCCAATGTCTTCCAAGACAACCAACAATAACAGGTGGTGGCGGCAGTGGCTACACCCATAGAGGAACAATAAAAATGGTGGGAAACAGCCTGAAGAGAAGCCCAACAGCAGCAAAGAGCAATGGGTGAAAGACTTTTAGAAAAACACAACAATCAGGCCAGAGACAGAAACCATAAGGATAGCCTAGCGACTAGCATGGAAAGCAATGTGGGAAACTGAAACCTTGACCCAGGATGAGAATGACTTCAACCCACCTCTCCCAGAATTGATCCAGAATATGGAAGACCCCATATATGGCTGAGCAATAGCAAAGCTGGAGGAGGTGCTTCATTTAGTATCACAATGCTTCAGGCCTTGCGAACAAGTATATCAAGGACCAGGCTAGCATTCTGTTGTACACTGTTAGCAGCATCACAGGCAATGTGCTGGTCAGACATGGGATGAATGAAGAGATAGCTTCCTATGAGGATGTCATTGGAGCCTTTGAGCCTTTGACTCATCCTTTAGTCTCTGTCAAAACATCATAATAGAGAGGGCAAAATTTAATCGATGAAGCCGAAGACCAGGTGAAGAAATTGATATATTCATGAATATCATTTAACTGACTTTGTGAGTATAGGACATTAAAAGATGGCTTGATCAGAGATAGAATAGTGGTCAGTGTTTTAGAAGAAACCTTGTCAGGCTTTGTACAATCTCAGGAAGATTTGACGCTAAGTAAAGCTATACAACCGGCTAAACAGGCCGAAGATTGAGGGCAAAATTGAGTCTTTGTAAGGGGTGAGAGAGAAATCCCCCAGGAATAACCCAATGAAGACCTTCAGCTTGTTGGGTGCAAAACTGAAAGTACATCATGGCAGCAACCAGGGAAGCAGGCTGAAAGGGCATCAAACACCATTTTCCAATGTCTCTGCTGAGGCAGGAAGAAGAGCCACAGGCACGAAGCCTGTAGCGCCCAAACTGTACGTGCCATAGGTGTGGCACGATGGTCCATTTTAAAATAGTGGCTCTTTCAAAAAGGCCTGTGTTTGCAAAGCAAGAAGAAAAGCCACTTCGCTATACAAGAAATACAGAAACCAGAGAACCAGGAAATCACATTCCTTGTGGGAATAAAAGCCAGTACTAGAGTGCTAACATTGAAGTGAATGGACATCTTACAGAATTTAAATTAGGTACAGGAGCTGGAGTCTCAGTTTTATCTGATAGAGCTCAGTGGCTGCAAAAAATTACTCTGCAACCTTCATCAATCAAACTCCAAGGCACAGGAGGAATCAAGCTCAATGTTAAATTGCAGCCTGATGCAACCCTGTAGTACAAAGATAGGAAAATCTCTGAGACATTTTATGTTATTGAGAATCAGAAATGCTCTTTGCTGAGCAGGAGAACCTGGATAGGTCAGAACCTAACCCTTCAAGCTGGTGAAACCAGTGAACAAGAAGATAAAATTTAACTGAGGAGGTGGAGCCTTTCACGACCTTAACCACTCAATGTTTGTCAGCACCAGTTGCAAGATACAGCCTGTTCACTTGCCTGAGGCCACTTCTCTCCCTTTCCCAAACAAGACCTTGCCCTGCAGCCATTGAAAAGCCACCCACATATTGCTGCTCTTGTGGGTTGAGAGCTATCAGTGAGCCCCCTAAAAGTGATGTGGTGCTGTCTGCGAAGTCTGGCACTGATGACTGCGAGTGCTGCCTGAAGCAAGGTAGGCAAACAAACCTTGAAGTCCTGAGTGAAGTGCAGCTTGCTATATGCTGTTGTGAAACATGTGAAACATGTCGGTGTGTTTTCCCACCAATGTGGGTAAACGATCCATTGTAGGGGGGCAATTCTGGTGGGCTGGCCTAATAATGATGCATTAATGTATTACAGTGAGGTTCCCGATGTTCGATGGAGGGAAACATGGCCTGCCATTGCGGGTTGAGTGGACGATCACAAACTGATTTCACACCGTCGTGAAACTGATCACGCCATATTGCCCTCTCATGCCATTGAACATGCCAAACACCAGCAGGCACGGAAATCCCCGACCATGGTCTTTAACTGTGTCATCTTTACCATTCACGTACACAGGAGCAGAGCAGAAAAAGCCACTTCTGCCTTCCTGTTTCTCATCCAAGCCACAGAAACGCCTTGGTGAGGACCTATTCGAATTCAAAGGGAAAGTGTTTTTCATTATTGTGGATTATTATTCCCACCGGATAGAGGTGCAAAAGCCATGTGGCCTCACCTCACCATTATTATGTCTCTGAACAGGATCTTTTCCACACACAGCGTTCTGGGCATTGTCGTCTCTGATAATGGGCCACAATTCACCACCAAGAGTTTCCAGTCCTTTGCAGCATCATATGGATTTGTCCAGGTCACAAGTTCACCCTTAGCCTAATGGACAGGATGAGAGAGGGAGTCATATCATTAAAGACCTACTCGGAAAACAATGAAGATTTTGAGCGAGCTCTGCTCAGGTTTGCTCTACACTGTTGCAGAACAGTTTCAACCCATGTGAGTTTTTGATAGGCTGCAGTTTAAGAACTCAACTTCCTTTCCTTCTCCACATGTTGATGCTAAGTGTCACAGTTGAAGACCATGGTTGTGCCAGGCAAAGGTAAGGAAGTTACAGAGCAAGCCAAGCCCACACTTTCAATCAATGACACAGGGCTCACAATCTTCCCACTCTCACAAGAGGAGAGATGGTGTGGGTTAGAGACCAGCAGCGTGAAGGGATCATAATTGAGGGTTGCAACAACCAAGATTGTATCTGATGCAGACAGAAAGAGGTATCATTCGATGAAACTGGGTGCTTTGATTTCAGTAAACAGGAAATCAGGAGGGTGGGCTACATGCCCTGATCCTCAGGAGGGCATCACACCTTCAGAACTACTAATGAGAGAAACAAGGAATGACAACCCTCAGGGAATGAGTTCAGAGTGAAGAGATCCTCAACAACCTCAAAAGTAACTTGTACACATTCAGGGAAATTGGTGAAACCACCAAGGAGACTATCACTTTAAAAATAGAGACTTTTGGGGAGAAGTATAGAAGGATGTATTTATAATATTGTAGGGATAAAGACTTGGAGGGATATATAGAGTAAAAGGTCAACTCCAACACTACTCTAATAATAATGACTGAGCATGTATGTAAGGAGCTATGTCATAATGATGTCACTGAGAGATAGGTGAGTAAGCTGAACCTAAGAGAGGAGCAGTAGCTCTGTCCTGATGTTCTGTATTCTTGTTTATAGTTAGTTATGTAAATAAAAGTACTTTTAAAGAAGGATCTTTGCCTCCAGCCAAATCTCTTAATAAATTAAGACATCCAATGTCTTCTGAGACAACTCAACAATAACAGAGAGAGATGGAGAGGTGTTGTGAGGGAATTCCAAAACTTGGAGCCCCAGCAACTGAGGGCACAGCCTTCAATGGTGGGACTGCACAAGATGCCAGAATTAGAGGAGCGCAGGTTTTTCAGAGGTTTGCGGGGCTGGAGGAGGTTAGAGAGACAGGGAGTGGCATGGCCATGGATGGAGTTGAAAACAAGAATGAGAATTTTAAAATCAAGATATTGCTTGACCAGGAGCCAATCAGTGAGCACAGGGGTGATTAATGAACAGGACTTGATGTGAGTTAAGACATGAGCAGCAGAGCTTTGGATGACCTCAAGTTTATGGAAGGTAGAATGTGGGGGGCCAGTCAAGAGTGTGTTGGAGTAGTCAAATCCAGAGGTACGAAGGCATGAATGAGGGTTTTAGCAGCAGAGGAACTGAAACACTGGCAAAGTCAAGCGATGTTATGGAGGTAGAAATAGGCGGTCTTAGCGATGGCATGAATATGAGGTCGGAAGCTCATCTCGGGATCAAATGTGACACCAGGGTTGCCAACAGACTGGCTTACTGTCAGACAGTTTCCAGAGAGAGTGATGGAACTAGTAGCTAGGGAACAAAATTTGGAGCAGGGACCAAAAATATGGTTTCAGTCTTCTCAATATTTAATTAGAGGAAATTTCTGCTCATCCAGTACTGGATGTCAGATTAGCAGTCTGATAATTTAGCAAGTGGAGTAGTTGAGAGATGTGTTGATGAAGTAGAGGTGAATGTTGTCATTGCACATGTCAAAACTAACATTTGTGACTTTGGATGATGTTGCCAAGGGGCATCAGATGGATGAGAAATTGGAGCAGGCTTAGGATTGATCCTTGGGAAACACCAGTAGTGATGGTACTGAAGCAGGAAGAGAAGATATTGTAAGCGGTTCCCTGGCTATAATTAGACAGATAAGAATGAAATCAGTGAGAGCAGACCCACCCAGCTGAAAGACAGTGGAAAAGCTTTCAAGGAGGTTGATGTGGTCAACTATATTAAATGCTGCAGACAGGTTGAAAAGACAAGGAGGGAAAGTTTACCTTTGTCACAGCGCATGTAATGTCATTTTTTGATGTTTTTAAAAACTGTTTCAGCACTACGGCCGAGCCGAAAATCTAACTGGAGGGATTTAAACATGGAGTTTCATGAAAAATGGGAATGGATTAGAGAGGTAACAACACATTCAAGGGTTTTGGAGAAGTGAAGGAGGTTGGAGATGAGACTGTAGTTTACAAGGACAGAGGGGTCAAGTGTGAGTGTTTTGAGGAAAGTGATGATGGTGGCAGAATTAAAAGAGATGGAAGCAACACTTGAAGCGAAAGAACCATTTACAATATTGGCTAACATGGAGGCCAGGAGGGGAAGTTCGATAAACAGTACCTTTCAACCCATGGCCTCTACCACCTAGAACGACAAGAGCAACAGGTGCAAGGGAACACTGCCACTTGCAAGTTCCTCTCCAAGTCACTCACCATCCTGACTTGGAATTATATCACTGTTCCTTCACTGTCACTGGGTCAAAATCCTTGAATTTCCTTCCTAATGGCACTGTGGATCTACTTACACCACATGGATGCAGCAGTTCAAAAAGACGGCTCACCACAACCTTCTCAAGGGTAATCAGGGAAGGGCCTTGTCAATGATGCCCACATTACATGAAAGAATAATAAAAAAAGTCAGGAATGTGATACATACATTTTTGTTCTAGGGTTCATGCACGTAGAGTAAATGCTGATCTATTTGCTATTTTACTTAACAAATCTCAAGCCATGCTATGATATGGCAGGTAGTATTTGCCAGGCTGACCAAATCTCAAAGGGAAACTTGGCCAGGCTATCACAATGATTTTGCAATTTGTATTTATTACGAGAAGGAATGTAAACTGAAGTCAGAAGTAAAGAATCCACTATCACCTTTGGTGAGTTAAAAATTAAATTAAAACATTTATTAACAAAAGAAAAGAAAAAAGAAATAAACACACTCAAGATTACAGTTACACAGTGAAACTTAGTCTTTTAACAGTTTCCAAAAGATTTCTACTTAACTAGTGTCCTAACTACAGACCTCTTTTCAGTCAACAGTCCACATAGATTCTTAACTTATAAAACATCCAGCAATATTACCACAAGTACCGACTGTTGCTATAAGAGAGATATTTCACGGCTTCTCTCTCCCTCTCACTTGACAATGGAAGTCCCAAGCTTTTAACAAAGCCTTGCTTTCTGGAACAAGGAAACTCTTCTCTGGGATGGCTAGAGACTGCATTTCACAGGTCTGTTTCACAAAGCCTACCTTTCAAGATCTAAAGGGCCACTCCCATACAGCTTTCCATATTTCTTTAAATATGTTTTCTCCATTTTGATCTGCAAACCCCATTGTTTCACCCTTGCTTTGGAATTTACTTTTCCCAGAATATAAAAATTTTTCATGTTGTCATTATGGCCAGCACTTTTGGGAAAAATAAACTTAATAAATTTGCCTTATTTATCTTGCCAGTTGTAAAACATCTTATCATGTCCCTATGAAAATCAAACAACCTCTCAATCTATCTACAAATGCAAATTCCATTCACAGAATCACAGTCCAGAAGAGGCCCTTCGGCCCATCGAGTCTGCACTGACATGAGAAAAACACCTGATCTACCTACCTAATCCCATTTACCAGCACTAGGCCCATAGCCTTGAATGTTATGATGTGCCAAGTGCTCATCCAGGTACTTTTTAAAGGATGTGAGGCAACCCGCCTCCATTACCCTCCCAGGCAGTGCATTCCAAACTGTCACCACCCTCTGGGTAAAAAAGTTTTTCCTCACATACCCCCTAAACCTCCTGCCCCTCACCTTGAACTTATGTCCCCTCGTGATTGACTCTTCAACTAAGTGGAACAGCTGCTCCCTATCCACCCTGTCCATGCACCTCATAACCTTATACACCTCGATCAGGTCACTGCTCAGTCTTCTCTGCTCCAATGAAAACAACCCAAGTCTATCCAACCTCTCCTCATAACTTAAATGTTTCATCCCAGGCAACATCCTGGTGAATCTCCTCTGCACCCTCTCCAGTGCAATCACATCCTTCCTATAATGTGGTGACCAGAACTGCACACAATACTCCAGCTATGGCCTCGCCAAGGTTCTATACAACTCCAACATGACCTCCCTACTTTTGTAATCTATGCCTCGATTGATAAAGGCAAGTGTCCCATATGCCTTTTTCAACACCCCACTTACATGCCCCTCCGCCATCAGAGATCTATGGATACACACGCCAAGGTCCCTTTATTCCTCAGAACTTCCTAGTGTCATGCCGTTCATTGAATACTTCCTTGTCAAATTACTCCTTCCAAAGTGTATCACCTCACACTTTTCAGGGTTAAATTCCATCTGCCACTTATCTGCCCATTTGACCATCTTGTCTATATCTTCCTGTAGCCCAAGACACTCAACCTTAGTGTTAACCACCCAGCCAATCTTTGTGTCATCCGCAAACTTACTAATCCTACCCCCACATAGTCATCTATGTCGTTTATATAAATGACAAATAATAGGGGACCCAGCACAGATCCCTGTGGTACGCCATTGGACACTGGCTTCCAGTCACTAAAGCATCATTCTGTCATTACCCTCTGTCTCCTACAACTAAGCCAATTTTGAATCCACCTTATCAAATTACCCTGTGTCTGCTAAAACCTCATCATAGCTTACCCAACTCCATTTCAAAATGCCTGTTTTTTCACTTAACCCCTTTGAGGATTGAAACCTTACAGTCTGACCATCTTTATTTTAATTAAATTACTTACACACATAAATATACACATACAACACAGCCCCAATGAACTGCTTTAAAGTATCCCACAGCAATATTAGCAAAAAAGTAATATTCCCTTTACAGCCACATTATCAGTTCTTGCTTATAACCGTGTCTACCTATTGGCTTCCAGTAACTGGCTGTTACAGACTTGTTTCATTTCTTGTAATGCTACTGGCTACAGATTCTGATGCCACCTGAGCATTAAAGACATGGCATTACATTGGCTATCAACCTGGATAATTGACACTTTATTCAGGATCAGACAGAAGGTCCAGAGTGGCACAGGTATTGACATCCCAAGCACTCTGATAGTGCCAGGCAGCTCATCTTGAACAAGTGATCATGATTCACCAGAGCCTCATGTATTTTTCTTGTGCTGCAAAACTTCCAGAACAAAATAATTCAGCAGCAATTTTTCCACTTTCGGTTGTAGACAACCTTTATCTTTTCCCTCCAGAATGCAACAGTTTCTGTATTTCAAATATTGCCTCAGCTCTGAAAAATGGCAGAAATTTATACAGAGCCTATTTCCTACATTTGCTGCCTTTCCAAGAGCCTTCATCTTGCAAAGGCTTTCCTAAACCTCCCTCTGTGTTTTGTTCATATTCTCTGTGACTGACTCTCTTTTCTCTTCCTCTATATCTACTCTCGTTCTCCAATTTATCCTCTGTCAATCCCCTCTCTGCCTCAACGGCTTCCACCCTGCCACTCGGTGTGCTCTGTTTTGAACAATTAGAATTGGTTTTCCAACCAAGAAAGTAAATTCCAAGTTTTGCAGCACAAGAAAAAAACTTGAGGCTCTGGTGACTTCAGACTGGAATTCCGTAGTATGGAATTGTGATTTTTGTTTCCACTGTTCTTTCCCTACAGGAGTTGTAATCTCATATTTAAACTAGCTGAGTGAAAAAAATTCACCTACCATTATAAGAATCAAAAAACAAAGAAAGAGGCCATTATGTCCATCATGTTTCGGCCCACTCCTCATTAGAACTATCCAATTAGTCACACACTCCTACTTTTTCCCTAAAGACCAGATATCCAGTTACTATCTAAATTGTTTTACAGTGTCTGTCTCAGTGACCATTTATTCTAATACACCTCTGGGTAAGCATTTGTTTAACCACTTTGAGTGGCTGAATGTTCAAATGTTCTCTCTCTCCCTCGCAGCCTCACTCACCTCCCTGTCCTTATTCAGATTCTTGCATTACAGAATTCCTCTCTGGCACTGTTCAACACCAATTCAATTCTGCACTCCCTATATGATTAGATCAGACTGAGTTACTCCATTGTTTAAATTGTCTGTTCAAGATGAGCTGTCTCACAGGCAATCCCAGGATCCATTAGACCGTAAGACATAGGAGCAGAAATTAGGCCATTTGGCCCATCGAGTCTGCTCCGCCATTCAATCATGGCTGATAGGTTGCTCAACCCCATTCTCCCGCTTTCTCCCAGTAACCTTTGATCCCCTTACCAATCAAGAACCTATCTATCTCAGTCTTAAATACACTCAATGACCTGACCTGCCTCCACAGCCTTCTGTGGCTATGAATTCCATAGATTCACCACTCTCTGGCTAAAGAAGTTTCTCCTCATCTCCATTCTAAAAGGTCTTCCCTTTGCTCTGAGGCTGTGCCCTCGGGTCCTAGTCTCTCCTACTAATGGAAACATCTTCCCACGTCCACTCTATCCAGGCCTTTCAGTATTCTGTAAGTTTCAATCAGATCCCCCCTCATCCCTCTAAACTCCATCGAGTATAGACCCAGAGTCCTCAAACATTCCTCATATGTTAACCCTTTCATTCCTGGGATCATTCTCATGAACATCCTCTGGACCCTCTCCAGGGCTAGCACATCCTTCCTGAGATACGAGGCCCAAAATTGCTCACAATATTCTAAATGTGGTCTGACGAGAGCCTTATAAAGCCTCAGTAGCACATCCCTGCTTTTATATTCTAGTCTTCTCGAAATAAATGCCAACATTGCATTTGCCTTCCTAACTACCGACTCAACCTGCAAGTTAACATTAAGAGAATCCTGGACTAGGACTCCCAAGTCCCTTTGCACTCCAGATTTCTGAATTCTCTCCCCATTTAGAAAATAGTCTATGCCTCTATTCTTCCTACCAAAGTGCATGACCTCACACATCCCCACGTTGTATTCCATCTGCCACTTCTTTGCCCATTCTCCTAAGCTGTCCAAATCCTTCTGCAGCCTCCCCGCCTCCTCAATACTACCTGTCCCTCCACCTATCTTTGCATCAATTGTAAACTTAGCCAGGATGCCCTCAGTTCCTTCATCTAGATCATTAATGTATAAAGTGAAAAGTTGTGGTCCCAATACTGACCCCTGCGGAACTCCACTAGTCACCGGCTGCCATGCTGAGAAGGACCCCCTTACCCCAACTCTCTGCCTCCTGCCAGACAACCAATCTTCTATCCATGCTAGTACCTTGCCTCTAACACCATGGGCTCTTATCTTACTGAGCAGCCTCCAGTGAGGCATCTTGTCAAAGGCTTCTGGAAGTTCAAGTAGATAACATCCATTCTCTAACCTACTCGTTACCTCCTCAAAGAATTCTAACAGATTTGTCAGGCATGACCTCCCCTTAATGAAACCATGCTGACTTTGCCCGATTTTACCATGCACTTCCAAGTATTCTGAAATCTCATCCTTAAGAATAGATTCTAAAATCTTACCAACCACCGAGATCAGGCTAATCGGCCTGTAATTTCCTGTCTTTTGCCTCACTCATTTCTTAAACAGGTGGGTTACATTAGCAATTTTCCAGTCCTCTGGGACCCTCCCTGACTCCAGTGATTCCTGAAAGATCACCACTAACGCCTCCACTATCTCTTCAGCTATCTCCTTCAGAACTCTGGGGTATAATCCATCTGGTCCAGGTGATTTATCCACCTTCAGACCTTTCAGTTTTCCTAGCACCTTCTCCTTGGTAATGGCCACTTTACTCACCTCTGCCCCCCAACTCTCTTGAACTTTGGGGATGTTACTCGTGTCTTCCACTGTGAAGACTGACGCAAAGTACCTATTCAGTTCCTCCGTCATTTCTTTGTTCCCCACTACCAATTCTCCAGCATCATTTTCCAGTAGCCCAATGTCCACTTTTGCTTCTCGCTTATCCTTAATATATATCTAAAAAAACTCTTGCAATCTTATTTTATATTACTGGCTAATATTTAATCTTCTCCCTCCTTATTTCTTTTTTAGTTGTCCTCTGTTGGTCTTTGTAGGCTTCCCAATCCCCTGGTTTCCCACCGCTCTTCGCCGCATTGTATGCTTTCTCTTTAGCTTTTATGCTGTCCCTGACTTCCCTTGTCAACCATGGTTGCCTCATCCTCCCTTTAGTATGCTTCTTCTTCCTAGGGATGAATTTTTGCTCTGTCTCCCAAATTACTCCCAGAAACTCCTGCCATTGCTGTTCCACTGTCTTTCCTGCTAGGCTCATCTCCCAGTCAATTCTGGCCAGCTCCTCCCTCATGCCTCTGTAGTTGCCTTTATTCAACTGTAATACCGTTACATCTGATTCCAGCTTTTTCCTCTCAAATTGCAGCATAAATTCTATCATATTATGGTCACTTCCTCCTAAGGATTCCTTCACCTTAAGCTCCCTTATCAAATTTGCCTTATTACACATCACTAAGTCTAGAATTGCCTGTTCCCTAGTGGGCTCTGCCACAAGCTGCTCCAAAAAGCCATCTCGTAGACATTCCACAAATTCCTTTTCTTGGGATCCACCACCAACCTGGTTTTCCCAGTCTACCTGCATATTGAAATCCCCCATGATCACTGTAACCTTGCCTTTCTTACACACCTTTTTTATCTCCTGGTGTATCTTGTGCCCCACATCCTGACTACTGTTCGGAGGCCTGTACATAATTCCCATTTTGTTTTTTTTTTTTACCTTTGCGGTTCCTCAACTCTACCCACACAGATTCTACATCATCTGACCCGACATCATTTCTTGCTAAATATTTAATTTCATTTCTTACTAACAAAGCAACCACACCCCCTCTGCCAACCTGCCTATCTTTTCGATAGGATGTATATCCTTGGATATTTAGCTCCCAGTCCTGATCTCCTTGCAGCCATGTCTCCGTAATGCCAACCACATCATACCTGCCAATTTCAATCTGCGCCACAAGCTCAGTTACCTTATTTTGTATACTGCGTGATCCAGGACAATTCGATCAGAAGAATCAACATGCGCTGAGCTAGTTTCGCTGTTTAGATTTTTGGAACTTTCTATTATGATGGGCACTATAACAGATTTTGCTGACGCTCACTCTGACCTGGGAAAATAATATAAGCAGGAAATACAGGTATAAACAAATCATCTACACCAGCAATCTCCTGAGGGTCAACTGTCTAGCAATACCTCCATTATTCTCGCCACCTTTACAAAGTAAACCTGTTCCATGCTTTTACCTGACCACGATCACTTCTATATCGATCAGTCTATTAATCTCAGTCAGCTCAGCTCTCTTTCCTTTACTTAAATTGGTTGTGCAGTTTTCCACCTTAAATTAATCCAGTTTACAATTCTATTGTGATGTCGGTTCTCATTCTGATGTGCAGTATGAGGTTAGGGCTTGTCCTATGATATCACAGATTTCTCCACTCAGTTAAAAGGGCCTCACTGTGAGGAATCAGTGTTTGACAGCTTAAAATTAGAGCTGGGCATTAAAGATAAGATGTTAAACTGAGGCTCCACCTTCCCTTTCGTGAAAATGTAAAATATTCTATGGTATTGTGTTTCAAAGAACGACAGTTGATTTCTCCTGGTGCCTTGCCCAATATTTATCCCTCAAACAACATCATTAAAAATAGATGATCTGACTATTTTCTCATTGTATTTGTAGGGCCTTGCTGTGCACAAATTGGTTACAGAATTTTCTACATTACAGCTATAACTACACTTCAAAAATATGCCATTGGCTGTACAGCACTTTGAGACATCTTGAGGTCACAAAAGCTGCTATGAAAATGCAAGTCCTGTGTGAAGAATTTCTTCAACTTAATTCTTTGAGACTCACACCTGAACTCTCTGTGTTGATATAGATGTATAGACTCGTGTAGCTGATTATTCAAGTGTTCTCCCTCATCCCCTCAACCTACCCCCTTATTTAGGCCAGTCATTCCATTGCAGAACTGCCCTTTGAGTGGGACACTCAACAATCACAGAATTGTTACGGTGCAGAAGGAGGCCATTTGGCCCATCATGTCTGCACTGGCTCTCTGAGCAATTTGACTTAGTGCCAGTCTCCTGCCTTTTCCCCCATAACCCTGCACATTGTTTTTATTTAAATAATCATCCAATACCCTTTTGAATGCCTGAGTTGAACCTGCCACCACCACACTTCCAGGCAGTGCATTCCAAACCTTAACTACTCGCTGTGTGAAAACGTTTTTTCTCAACTTGCATTTGCTTCTTTTGCAAAACACTTTAAAACTGTGCCCTCTGGTTCTCAATCCATTTGTGAGTGGGAACAGTTTCTCCATATCTACTCTGTCCAGATCCCTCATGAGAGATTAAAGAAGTAAGTGGAAACTATTGGAGTGCAGAAATCCTGGTAGAAGTTCACAGGACACACTTTAAATTAGATACTGCAGCAGAAGTTTCAGTTTTTCAGATGCTGAACCATCGTTAACCAAGGGAGTTATTCAACCATTCCAACTTCTGGGGGTTGGTACCAAAATTGGGAGAGCTGTCTCACAGACTAGTCAAGCAACAGCCTGGCATAGTCACCCTCATGGAATCATATCTTACAGGTAATGTTCTAGATTCCACCATCACCATCCCTGGGTATGTCCTGTCCCACTGGCAGGACAGACCCAGCAGAGCTGGCGGCACAGTGGTATACAGTCAGGAGGCAGGTGCCCTGGGAGCCCTCAACATTGACTTCGGGCCCCAAGAAGTGTCGTGGCATCAGGTCAAACATGGGCAAAGAAACCTCTTGCTGATTACTGCATATCGCCCTCCATCAGCTGATGAACCAATGTTCCTCCATGTTCAACGCCACTTGGAGGAAGCAATGAGGGTGGCAATGGTGCAGAATGTACTCTGGGTGGAGGACTTCAATGTCCATCACCAAGAGTGTCTCGGTAGCACCGTTACTGACTGAGCTGGCCGAGTCCTAAAGGATGTAGCTGCTAGACTGGGTCTGCGGCAAGCGGTGAGGAAGCCAACAAGAGGGAAAAACATACTTGACCTCATCCCCACCAACCTACCTGCCGCAGATGCATCTGTCCATGACAGTATCGGTAGAAGCGACCACTGCACAGTCATTGTGGAGATGAAGTCCCACCGTGACATTGAGGATACCCTCCATTGTTCTGTGTGGCACCACCACCGTGCTAAATTGGATAGGTTTTGAATAGACCAAGCAACTCAAGGCTGGGTATCCATGATGCACTGTGGGCAGCAGAATTATACTCAAACACAATCTGTAACCTCATGGCCCAGCATATCCCCCACTCTACATTACCATCAAGCCAGGGAATCACCCTGGTTCAATGAAGTGTGCAGGAGGGCATGCCAGGAGCAGCACCAGGCATATATAAAAATGAGGTGTCAACCTGGATAAGCCATAGCAAAAGGTTACTTGCATGCTAAACAGCATAAGCAGCAAGTGATAGATGGAGATAAGCGATCCCACAACCAATGGATCAGATCTAGGCTCTGCAGCCCTGCCACATCCAGTCATGAATGGTGGTGGTACTTGTTACCGGAGGAGGAGTCTCCATAAATATCCCCGTGCTCAATGATGGGTGAGTCCAGCACATCAGTGCAAAAGATGAGGCTGAAGCATTTGTTACAATCTTCAGCCAGAAGTGCTGATTGGATGATCCATCTACGCCTCCTCTACTGGCCCCCAGCATCACAGATGCCAATCTTCAGCCAATTCAATTCACTCCACGTGATATCAAGAAACGCTGAAGGTAGTGGATACTGCAAAGGCTTTGGGCCTTGACAATAGTATACAGTAATGGGTACAGGTATAGACCTGACTCCATCTTGGGTCTTCACACATCCCTTTACATCTCTAGACTGACCCTTGCTTTGGGTCATGTGTCTTATTACATTAGTATATGGTTGGCACTGTACTCAGTCCCACATAACGCTGTATGTACCAAGCCCTACTACTATGCCTCGTCCCAAGTCTTATAGAGTTATTTTAGTTTACTTCAAGTCTTACATCGTCATGTGACTTGGACATTTACCTTATTGTTACAACCTTAATGCTATTCCAACATTATTGCTATTACAGTATTAACATTAACAACATTCTCACTACCCTATCTCCCCACTTTGTGTCCTTGAAGTTAGGGTTTCAGGCTGACGGGAGGCTTTAAAACCTTTCTATATCTTGTTCACAATTCTGTCTGGAGTGGGGTAGGCTCTGGTTCTCATTGCTGTCTTGAAGGTTGAACTTGAAGGCGTTTGGGAATGCTTTTATCCATTTCTTCCATTGTTTTCATCCATTCTTTCCATGCCTGCCTGCTCTGGCTGGTTTGGCAGTGTATGGCTGTTGTTACTCTTGATTGTTTTTTGTGAAGTGGACAAACATTGTATTTGTCTGCTTGGCAGTGCCTTTTCTTCTTTCTCCGTTTGGGCCATTGGGAAGTTCTCTAAGGCTGAGGAAGAGTCTTTCTGTGGCAACAAACAAAGTGAGGAGAATGTTCACCTATTTTTTTGTTGGTGATGGTGTGAGACTGCTTTGCCATTCGAGTATCCTTTGTGGGTCTGGCATGCTGGCTGGAAGTTGCTGTGTGTGCACAGTGGTTGGTGTATCTACCAACTGTACCATCATTATGGTTGGAGATAGAGGCTCCTCGGGCTGTTGATCCTCCTCTGGTGCTAATTCCACTGGAGGCGCTATGGTTACGTCATGTGCAGTAGGTTGGTCTGACCATTGGAAACCTCCCAGGATCCGGAATGATGATGGACAAACATTCCTGCAAAAAGAGGAGGTATTGCGAGTGAAACCTGAGTCTGAATACTCTTTAGTGCTTGAGAACTGAAAACCGTTCTGTTCTGGCTGGCAAACGGCAGTGATAGGCTTGGCATCTTCTGCCATCTGGAGGAAATCTAGGGCTATGCAGGCATCCCTGCTGTTATGACCACAGCAGGTGTTAACTGCTGACTAAACCAAATCCCTGAGGGAAAGTTGGCTTATGGGCCATACCTCTTTTTTTTCCCTAAAAATGAGAAGAAAACATACTGATCTCAGCAGCAAGAAGTCCAATAACACTTTTGTGGGTCAAACCCACAACTTTCCAGGCAACACTCCCTTATAGATGTTTCACTGTAAAAATCCAGTAAACTGTTGTAGCTTTAATAGAGGGATACTACATAACCTCTTAAACTCTGCTGTGGAAACCTAAGACTTTAGAACAAGACTGCCTTTTGTAGCCCAAGACTTTTCTTGCTTGATTGGATGGCTGATTCAAACTGTACCACCTCCCAGCCTGGAGCTGCGTCTAGAAGATCTTCTTCACATACTAACAGCCAACAGCCAACCCCTAATCTCTCCACAGTAGCTCTAAAATACCTTTTCCCCCCCCAACCTTTCCTCTCAGGTTCCATTGTTCTCACACCTCTTAGAAACTCAAGTCCTTCCAAATATAAAATCTTTCTTGCTTCTATTTTGCATTTGCTTTTGGATCAATAAAATGTAATATTATGTCTTCTGTTTGCTCATGGAACTCCTGTAAGATGCATAAATGTTTATTGTTATCTCTGACTTCCCTTTGATATTCAAACAAACTCTCAATTTATCTAAAAATGCAAATGTTAGATCCAACCTATTTACTTGTTCCTCAAACCAACCATAATATCTCATTACAAATGCATACATAACATCTCCACACTTTCATGTCTTAAACCTCCCAGACAACCTGTCTCTATAACTTTTCCCCAGCTGACTAAAATCATTTGTGCACACACACACAGATACACAACCTGCTTCACAGAATAACACAATATTCCCCAGAAATATTTTTGAAAGTAACAACCATTCTGACACTATTCAGAAGAGGGAAAGGTTGATTCTGGACAACATACAGTAGCTCTAAGATTTGTTTGTTGCTAGACCTCAGTTGTTCAAGGATCATACTGATAACTGGGAGTCAGACTCCCCCTCCTTCATAAAGTGGGGTGTCCGTTGCTTGAACCGCAAGGCCTTGGAACTATGGTTCCTCGTCTGGCAGGACTGTCACACTGGCACCTGAACTGAATTTAAAATTTGTTAGATGACTATTTACCAGGATGTCAGCATCCAAAATGAAGGGCTACAAGCTGCATTCTCTGATTTCAGCCAACAAGCATGACTGTATGTTTTCAGGGCTTTTGACCTTGACCTCGTGGATTACTTTTGGGATATCTACGTGGGGCTGGGGTTTTGACGTGCACAGTTTACCAAAGTGTCCCCAGTGCCCAATGGAAGCATCGGGCAGTCCTCACAGGACACTGATCTTTCCTGTGAGGGCGTTTTGCACTGCAACATTGGCATGGTCACTCTGCTGGACAGTTCAAGAATTGTTTTCCTTGACTTGGATGGTCCCTGTATTTCTGTCACCTTATACGGTGGACTGAGGCTTGGTTTCACCCCACGTATTGTTCGCTCCCCTTAGGATGGTCCTATGTTGCTCATGTAGCTCAAACAGTCTAAATAGCTGGATTGCCTTGTCTCGGGAGGATCTTGTTTAACTTGTAGGAGGTTCCCCGTGCAGTTGGATTCTTGTATTAAATTTGGCTCTCTCCAATATCTTATTAGGTCTCAAATTGAAATAAACATTGAAAGATTTTAAAACATTGTCAAATTTAGCGGATGACTCATCAATAGCTTGTTATGCAATGATGTCGTCTGCAATTGGCCTAATCAAGTTAAAAAAGTGCATTGACTTGGGCTGCTTCTGATTTTTTATTTAGGCTTGCAGCAATGCTGTAGGTTAAACATATTTTCCTCCAAAGACTCCAATTTTGTCACTGGTCTGGCCCATGGGTGAATCCCACTGGAGCTGGAAGTGTGGAATTATGACCCATTTTGAAGATTTTTTTAAAATATGAATACAGCTTTAAGAGATTACTGGCTTCCAAGATGGCATCTAATGCTAAGTCCAGAAGGGAAACCAATATGCTTCTATACACCCAAAAATGTGCACTCCCTTTACTTCCAAAGGTAAATTAAGAGTTTGATTCAACGGTAAGAAAAGGAGTCATTTTACCCATAAAATAACCAATGAGTTGGTGTTCAGAGGTGGTATTGTTTCTAAAGTGAAACAGTCCCATAAGAATATGCGTTAATCTTGCACAACTCAATAAAGCTGTGAAAAGAGAAGATCATCCAATGCTATCAGTAGATGGAAGATTAGAAAAATTAAGAAAAAACTCAATATCCTCTAAATTAGGTGCTGACAGCGGATTCTGGCCAATACCACTAGAAGAGGATTTCAAGTTTCTCATGGCTTTCATAATACGATTTGGAAGATTCTGTTTTAACAGGTTATGTTTGGAATAAGCACCAGAGAAATTTCAAAGACCGATGTCAAATCTTTTGGAGGGCTTACACGGAGATGTTTGTCACATGGATGATCTGTTGATACATGGGTCCATGCAAGCTGAGCGTGACATGAGAGGGAGAGCAGAGCTGAGAAGATTACAAGAGGCAGGATTGACAGTCAACAGTAAGTGTGAGTTTTCACAGCGAACAATCAGGTTTCTTGATCACATAGTGAGTGCATCAGGAATAAAGGTCGATCCACTGAAGACCAGAGTCAGGAAAGAATTTCTCGCTCCAAAGAATATCATAAAGTTACAATGGTTAATGGGAATGATGAATGAAGTGGCAAAATTTCTAAAAATACTTAACAGAGCTCAACGAGCCACTATGTCGGTTGCTATGTCAAGGCAATGTGATGGAAAGAAGCACATCAGAGATCATTTGAAAATAATCAAGAAGATTCTGATCTGGAATTACCTTAATAGCAGTTGATGCATCCTCTACAGGATTGGGCACAGTACTTTTTCAGGTACAAAGAGATGGAAAATGCAGACCAATCTATTACACATCATTAACAGACACAGGGAAGAGATATGCAGTAATCAAAAAGGAAGCATTAGCAACCATGTGAGCATATGAGAAATTTGCTGATGACACCTAAGGTCTTCTCATTACAATAGAAACAGACCATAAACTTTCAGTCACACAATTGAATTCAAAAGAGCTTGCAGCAATGCCACCAAGAGTTCAAAGGTTTAAATTAAGATGGATGAGGTTTGATACTCGTGCGGTATGTGTTCAAGGGAAATAACAGAGCACAGCAGACACATTATCATGCTTTGAAGCAGAGAATCTAGAAAAATGTGATATTGAATTGGTGGAAGGAGTCGAGGAGTTTGCTGTAATGACAGTCCATATATTAGCGGTAACTACACAGAGATTGACTGAAATCAAAGAGGGTCGAAAAACAACAGGCTGAAAATCAGAGGCTAGAACGGCCACAATCAACAGAAATGAAATACACTGAAACAGGTGGTCGTGAAGCATCTACTAGTTTGAATTCGGTTCAACAGCATCCAAAGGACCAACAGCAGAATGAGAAGGCTTTATTCCCTGCAAACAAGGTTTGGTAGAATGGTGAAGGCAGCTTATCATTGCAAGACAAGGTGAGAATCTGAAAAAAACGGAGGAAGGAGAGAAAAGAGAAACTGATGTTTACCTAAGAGCAAAAAGAGGCTACGTTTCCTATGAGACTTCAAAATACTGACATGTTCAGAATGACTAGGAGACTGAAGCATTGGGTTTCAAGGAATATCAGAGAACATTGAAGTCTGAACAGGGACTTGGGGGGGATATGTAATATAATGGAGTATGTTAGACTAATTCCCGTAAAGGGTTAACTGCAACGTTCTATGGGCAGAATGGGATGAGCGGGAGCCGTTGGGGCCCAACTGCAATTTCACGCTGACAGGCCAATTAAGGCCCGTCGAGCATGAATGCCGGCTGCCGAACGTATGGGAAGGGGTGGGCGGGGGTGGAGGCCTGGTGTCCGCCATGTCCAATGGCAACCCAGTGGCCAGTTCAAAAACCGCGCAGGCAGCCCCAGGGAGGCTGCCCACATCGGAGCTGCCGCAGTGACATGGCTGCGAACGAGGAAACAGAGACCAGGTCGGAGGTGAGGTCGACTGGGCACTTGGCGCCAAGTTTTTCTGACGAGTGCCTTGCTGCCCTCCTGGAGGAGGTGGCTGCCAGGAAGGACACCCTTGTCCCCAGAGATGGGAGGAGGAGGCAACTACCCCTCAGAAAGAGGGCATGGGAGGGGGTGGCAGCCCAGGTGAGCAGCCACGATGTGGTGCGGTGCACCTGGCTGCAGTGCCAGAAGCGCTTCAATGACCTTCTGCACTCAGGGAGGGTGAGTACCATGTTGGTATGGTTCAGTGTTTTTAATTATTTTGGGCTGGCCGTCCCCCCCATGGACCAAGGGGTGTTAGAGTCTGAGTGCCAACTGTCAATGATGCCGGAGATGGCCAAGGGGGTGAGCTCTGACTGCTTGGACTGAGTGCCTTGTGCCTCGAGAGCTTTGACTCGGATCTGCCCTGCAAGGTGCTCCTCAGCTGGGGTTGGCCAGGCTGCAATGGCACTGCAGGTACAGAGCAGACTAATCAATGCTGCTCTGTCCTTTCAGGGGAAGACATCCCATAAAAATATTGAGAGGTCGCAGACTGGCGGAGGACTTCCACATCTCCTCACCGTCCCTGGTACGAGCAGGATGCCTTGGAGCTCGAGAGGCACCATGCACCTCGGTCAACAGGCCGCGGTGAGGCTGGGTTGTGAGACGAAGGACTGAGGTGAGAATTTCGGATGCTGCAAATAATCTCGTGCAGTCTCATCATTGATGGAAGCCTCCAGACAGGATTCCTCATTGATCATTGTCTCCATTGTCTCACTGGGGTGCCTGGCATGTATAGTGATAGTGTCATGATTTAAACTAATGATATGTCCTTCGTCTCCCTTAGATCTGCCACCAAGCAGTGAAGCTCAGGACCTCCAGGAGCTACCTCTGACCCTGGAGGACCACCATGCTCCCCAAGCACCAGCGCAGATACCAGCATCTCGGTGGGCATTAGTTCGGCAGCTCGTATCTCGGTCCCATCTGTGAGAGCACTTCACACTTGCTTGGGGTGCAGGAGGATGCAGAGAGCCCCCAGGGCACAGACAGTCGGAGGACTACTGGAGACCAGGACGATGCTCAGTTGAAGGCTAATGATGAGCCTCTGGAGTTGTTCATTAGGCAGCAGATGCTGGATGTCCAGCAGGGTGTGTGGGAGGATCTGGCGGAGATATAAGAGGGTATGCGTGCCATAGTCTCCATTGTGGAGGAGTCCTTGTGGAGTATGAGCACTGCATTGACCCTTATGGCCGAGTGCAATGCTTCCTCCATAGAGAGAGTGGTGACTCTCATGGAGATGCAGTTCCTGAGGTTGCGCTTGGACCTACAAGACCTCACACAGGTACTGGCCTCAGGTGGTCAGTGCCCGTGTGTGAGGTGGATGGGGCACCCAGTATCTCAGCTTGGTGCCCATCCATCAATGGTGAGCAGAGAAGTCCACAGCGACCTCACATTGATGCATGAGCTGCTTGTCATCTCTGTGGTGTCCCTTCAGGGCACTCTGGATGGTGGCAGCAGCTCCTCTGCCCCTCTGTCAGTGACCATGGCATCTGATTAGGCTGCTGTGACTGGGGAAATGCCAATCGTGGCACTGGCTGCTCCCTCCCAGGCGGAGCCAGCACTGGCTCCACTGGCCAGTAGATGACGGCCAAGGTCATCAAGGCCAACAAAACAACAGAGTCAGCAGGCTGTCTCTGATGCCAGTGCCAGTGAGGGGGGAGCACCTAACAGTAACATCTGTAAATGTAAGCTTAAATCACCTTAAGCTCAAGAGGGACTGATGACAGATGATCTTTTGTTTCCCACATTTTGTTTTACTTTTTTTAATGGTGTGACCACCAACACTGGATATTGTTCTGTTCAATAATCTGAGTCCCAACATTAAATTACATTTGTGTTATTGGCCTGAGTATGCTTATTTGTTTTACAGGTGCAGGGTAGGCCAATATGTAATGCTGGACATTGGTGGCTTGAAACTTTATGGCACAGTCACTGAGTATATCTTGGGGGCCAAGAAAAGGGTCATTTCTGTGATCCACAATGGAGGTGGCAGCCCGGGCATGAGGTTGTATTTCATTTTTTGGCAGCCTATCTGAAGGAGCGTTGGATCAAGGCATCCCTGGTGTCCCTGCCTCCTTGGAGATTACAGATGTCTGGCTCAATGCCCTCAGCATTCTCTTCACTGTGCTTCTCTTCTGACTCATCACTGGATTCATCACCTGTGGCCTGTGCAACTGTGCCAAGATCCTCTTCCTTCAGTGGGTCCCTCCCTTGCCAGTGCCAGATTGTGAAGAGTGCAGCATGCAACCATGATCAGTGACACCTGCTCTGGGGGGTATTGTAGTGATCTGACTGAATGGTCCAGGCATCGGAAGCACGTCTTCAGAAGACCTTTGGTTCTCTCTACCAATGCCCTTGTGGAGGCTCCTGTTGTACCCCTGCTCAGCCTCTGTCCTTGGGTGGCAGAGAGGCATCATGAGCCACCTTTTCAAGGGAACACCCTTATTACCCAGTGGTCATCCATCCAGTCGGGCTGGAGCACTGAAGAACCTCAGCGCCTGGGAGTCTCAGGATGTACGCACCATGGGAGCTGCCAGGTACATTGCACTGACTTGCAGAATCTGCATCCTGTTGTCACACACTATCTGCATGTTCATGGAGTGGAAGCCCTTCCTGTTGACGAAGGCACCCGGCTAACCTGCTGGTGCCTTGATGGCCACATGTGTGCAGTCAATGGCACCCTGGACATGGAGGAACCCAGCAATTGCTGCAAAGCCTCTGGCTGGCTCTGTTTGGATGGCCTCATCCAAACAGAAATGAATTAAATCAATAACCCCTGAACAGAGCTTCTGTCACCAGCTTGATGCAAGTGTGGACAGCTGATTGGATGACTTCATACAGATCCCCCACTGAGCCCTGAAAAGAACTAGAGCATAGACGTTGAGGGCGACGGTGACCTTCAGAGGTATTGGCATGGGGTGTCCACCCACACAGTCGGAGCTGATCTCAGGCCGATCAACTGACAAATGACCAGGTCTCCCTGGAGAGTCAGAGCCTCCTTCCACATTGCACCTCGGACATATTGAGGTAGCTGCATCACCATCTGTAAACCTTGGCAGCAGGATAATGGTGTCTTCTGCGGCCACTTCCGCCTTAGATTACCTGCTGGCCCTGCCCTCCTTGTGCCTGCGCCTCTCCTCCCACAGGTCGCTCGCCTGGAAGCTCATTGGGATACTTGGCATCCTCTTCCTTCTTCCCCTCTCTTCCTCCTCAGAGGAGGTGCCTCCAGCAGAGATCACAATCCCCATTACTGTGGTTACAGAAGTCTGTCTGATACCTGGAAAGGTCCACATGGTCTGAATCCTCAAGGAGCCTGGAAGACACCAATGAGTCCTGAAGTGACACGTGGAAATGCCAAGAATGAAGCCACAATCAGAGCTGAAGCTGCCAAGTATCAATAAGCAGCAGCAGCAGCTCTCTCCAAAATTCCTCATTACTCACATTAACAATGCTGCTGACCCTTGTTATCCCATCCCTGAATGTTTTGCAAATTGTGGGCTGCCTGCCATGCGATGAGCGAAAAATCGCATGGACAATGTTTAGGCACCATCAATTGTGTTGTCAAGGGCCTTAACTGTCCTCTTAATTAATGGCGGGCGCAGCTCCAGCTCCTGGGCGTACCCACCGATGAGTTATCATGCGATGACGTTGGGACGCTCGCCTGACGTCATTGTGCATCATTTTACACTCGTTTGGATCGGGCCTGACGAGTGGAAAATTCTGCCCTACAGTGTCACAGAAGAAAGTGGCATATACTCATGTGACCTTTCCATCAAGGGAAGAAGCTAGTGTAGGGAGTGTTTTCGTAACTGTAAATATGTTACAATTAAGTTAGAATTCTTACAGCTGGCAGTCTTCAGGAGCTATTGAAATTACTCTAACCTAACAACACAACAATATAACGTTCTGCCCCATTTTTAACACTCAAACAACATCACTTTCTGCTGCAAGAAATGGTATTTTTCAGAATATTCTACAATTCTGACAGATTGGGGCTGCAGTGAGGCAAATGGTTACATCGGAATTCCTGAGTTTAGACTAAAGGTCATTGGCCTGAAACGTTGAGCGAGATTTTAACTCACTCAAAACCCATTGACTTAAAAAAGAACTCAAATCTGGCCACTTAACGTTAATTTTGCATTGCTCGCCACGCCTGCTGCCAGATGTGTTGAGCAACTGCAGCGTTTTCTGACATTAATACCTGGCTGTTTCAAGTGCTGTTCAGTTCCCACAGGACTGGAATGTATAACTCCAGTTAAAATTCTGAGCTGCGGGAATGAATACACTTAGAATCAAGGGATTGTGGATTTGTGTAGGTTTGATGTGATGTAACCTGCCGCTTCATCTGCCTTCCCTGGAGAGTGCATTTGAGAGAATTGGGCAGAGAAGTCTTGGAGTGACATGTATTATTGGACTAAATTCTCTCCAGCTACAAGAGAATTCATCTGAGAGGTTTTTTAAAACTCTATCAGATAGAAATTCAACAATAGCCTTCGACATGTAATACAGCAGGACAATTTTGCCTATATTTTTCTACTGCGGGTTCTCATCGAACCACACAGAGTAAAATAATGATTTGTTTCACAAGGAGCATCATTTATTAATAAGTTATGTCTCAACCAGATTGATTAACTACTGTGTAACACATCTATGAGTGCTGTTAGGTTATTTTGATCACTATTTATTGTGCTGCAACACAGTGTGTGTCAACACAAATAACACATGACATCACCCAATACTGCTTGATATATCACTGTACTTTAATCTAATTTATTAACCATTTGGGAACTGAAGTAGTTTTAAACTGATTAGGACTAATAGAACAAGATTGATATTGCAATCCTTCAAGCATTCCTGTCCAGTCATTTTTAAGAGTGGTAACAAAGACTATATTTGTGAGTGAAGCAATAACATTGCATAAGAAGAACCAGACCTAATAGATTATACTGAAGGAAAACTCATAGCCCTACTGGTATTCCTGTTTTATGCTGCTCAGACCCGAAGGAAATACTAAGAATTTGATGCTGTAGCTCGGGAGGTACTTTGTGTGTGGCGATTATTTGTGAGACTGCCTTCTAGGTTTTAACACTAACTGAGCAGGATTGACTTGTCCTGTTAGAGGGTAGATTTCAGCACCAACACGTTCAGGTTGCAGCTAAATCTCTTAGAATCTGAGCACAGTAATCTTTCTTTTTAAAATTGACCATGGAAATTACTGCTCCTTGAAGCTGGCGAGGAGACACCTGAAAGCAGGCTGGCAAACCATCAGTCCCAGCAAATGTAGGAGCTGTGTGGTCTGTGGAGACTTAGGCCTCAAAGTCCAACTGAACAACACCTGCTCCTAAGGACCCAATATGGTGGGCAGGAGATGCATTTTCATTGTGAGCCATTCAGTGCCCACCATATTGGGAGAAGCAAAATAATCAGGCCTCTTGCCTATACAAATAAGGGGGCTGCCACCTGCTTGAAACCCCTAGGCAAAATTGGTTTATCCTGTAGGCCTGAGGTACAGGTTGGATTCAGGAAAACCAGGTCTACATGTAACCTTTTTTTACTCTTTCATGGAATGTGGACATCACTGGCAAGGTCAGTATTTATTGCCCATCCATATTGTTCCTGAACTGAGTAACTTGCTTCAGAGGGAAGTTAAGAATCAACCACATAGCTATGTTTCTCACATGTCGGTGCAGACTCACTGGGCCGAAGGGCCTTTTCTGCATTGTGTGATTCTGTGGATCTGGAGTCACATGTAGGCCAGGCTGGGTAAGAATGGTAGATTTCCTTTCTTAAAGGACATTAGTGAATCAGATGGGTTTTTTTTACAACATTTGATGCTTCTGATCGAACAAACAGTGACACCATTACTGAGATTAGCTTTAACTCCAGATTCCTTTTTCCACACATCAGCTGAACGTTTTTCGTATTAGAGAATTGAATTTAAATTCCACCAGATGCCATGGTGGGATTCAAACCTATGTCCCCAGAGCATTAGCCTAGGTTTCTGGATTACTAATCTGGTGACATTACTACTATGCCACCATCTCCCCATGACAGGTGATGCCTTAAAGAGCCGCAGCCAACAAACTAAGTGTTCAAAATATACTTACCTGACTGTAGTGCTGAGAGAAGCAGGAGTCATCCTCCTGACCCCACATAAAAAGTAGCATGATTTTCCCCACAGCTGCCCTTCCCCTAAGCCTGATCTGACATCTGCTACCTTTCCAATCACTACCAACCACGTCTTTCTAAACCCGATCACCAACTGTCCAAATCCTATAACTTTCCTTCATCCCCATCAGCTTCCCTTAACCTCATCACCTTCCCTCAATCCCGTCACCCCCACTCCAAACCCCACTGTTGTGTTATTATAAAGATATAATATGTTGGGTTTATTTACTGTACAAGCCACAAGGCACCAATCACTCATAAGGGATTTGGTAAACACGTTGTGCATTCATTTAAGACTTAGCACACAAGTACATTTATACATGGGTATAAAATTAAGACATCAGGGCTGTGTCTGTGCTCTGTTCAAAGCAAACATGAAACTAAGCCTGGATCACATGATACATTTCCCTTCTTGTGATGTCATGCTAATATCCCTGAAAGGAATATTACAACACCTTCCCTCATCCCGTTACCTTCCCTCATTCCCACCACCTTCCCTCTAAGCCCCATCACCTTCCCTCATCCCATCACTTTCACTCGCCCCATCAACTTCCCCACAAACCCCATCACCTGCTCAAATCCCCATCACCTTCCATCATCTCCATCACCCTCCCTCATCCACATCGCCTTCCCTCCAAACCCTATCAACTTCTTTGAATCCCATCACCTTCTCTCATCCCAACACCTTCCCTCCAAACCTTATCACTTTCCCTCATCTCCATCATCTTCCCAAATCCCCATCACCTTTCCTGAATCCCATCACCTTTCCTGAATCCCATCACCTTTCCTGAATTCCATCACCTTTCCTGAATCCCATCACCTTTCCTGAATCCCATCACCTTTCCTGAATTCCATCACCTTCCTTCAATCTTATCAACTTTCTGCAACCCGTCACCTTTCCTCAACTCCGTCATTTTCTCTCAATCCCATCCCTTTCCTTTATCCCTTATCCCATCACCATCTATCAATCCCATCAACTTTCCTCATCCCCATCACCTTCCCTCATCCCCAACACTTTCCCTCAACTCCATCATCTTCCCTCCAAACCCCATCACCTTCCTTCAAAACCACGATAGCTTCCTCCAAACCCCATCAGCTTATTCAACCCCATTACCTTCTCTCAATCCTATCACCTTCCCTCATCCCCATCACCTTCCCTCAACTCCATCACTTTTCCTCATCTCCATCATCTTCCCTCAGCCTCATCACCTTCCCGTCAAACACAATCACCTTTCCTTCATCCCTATCACCTTCCCTCATCCCATACCTTCTCTCAATGTCATCACCTTCCCTCCAAACACTATCACCTTCCTTTATCCCCATCATCTTCCCTCATCCCCGTCACCTTCCCTCCAAACCCCATCACCTTTCCTCAATCTCATCATCTGCCCTTAGTCCCATCATTGCACCTCAACCCATCACCTTCCTTCTTCCCATCTCCTTTCCCCAACCCCATCACCTTCCCTCGAAGCCTCATCACCTTCCCTCAACTGCATCACCTTCCCTCAATTCCATCACCTTCCCTCCAAACTCCATCACTTTCCTTCCAAACTCCATTACCTTCCCTCAACCCCAAAACCTTCCCTCCAAATTCCATCACCTTCCGTCAACCCCATCACCTTCCCTCAACCTCATCAACTTTCCTCAACCTCATCACCTTTCCTCAACTCTGTCACCTTCCCTCAACATCATCACCTTCCCTTAAAGCCCCATCACCTTCCCTCAACTCCATCACCTTCCTTCAATCTCTTCACCTTCCCTTTCAACCTGATCACCTACTTTTCTGACCTGGACTTACATCCATTCATCCATCAAGAGCATTAGTGATGTTTCAGAATGGTCTCTGATCTCTCTCTCTCTCTCTCATACACACTCTCTCTCTCTCTTTCTCTCTCTCTATTGGCCTGGGGAGGGTACTGCCACACATATATGGCACTTGAAGAATAAAATGGCACTTATTTGAAGCACATGCTTACCATGAGGCCCTTCACTTAAACAGAGTTGCATAAAACTTATTGCAGAGAAACAGACCCTTCAATTCAATACAAAAACAGAATTACCTGGAAAAACTCAGCAGGTCTGGCAGCATCGGCGGAGAAGAAAAGAGTTGACGTTTCGAGTCCTCATGACCCTTCGACAGAACTTGAGTTCGAGTCCAGGAAAGAGCTGAAATATAAGCTGGTTTAAGGTGTGTGTGTGGGGGGCGGAGAGATAGAGAGACAGAGAGGTGGATGGGGGGGTGTGGTTGTAGGGACAAACAAGCAGTGATAGAAGCAGATCATCAAAAGATGTCAACGACAATAGTACAATAGAACACAATAGAACATCTCCTTTCTCAGTGACTGTCTCCGTCTCCAACTTACTCCACGTGGATTTCAACTGAAATTCCACCCCTCATGTTTCGAACCCACCCAGGATTACAGGTATCTCCGGGACATAAAACGTTTCTCGGACTGCTGTTCCCGTCACATTCTGAAATCCACTCTCAGTGCCATGCGCCGCCATATGAACACACTCGACCTCTCCCTCCAGCAGCACCGCCGTACCCTTTTTCAAAGCTGCGCGTGCCCCCAGTTTCATTTTATCCTTCGGCTCATCCGACGCCTCAACAAGAAACTTTTTCTCTTTCTCTCAAGTGCTAAGGAACGCAAGCTCCAACAACTCATCAACACCAACACCCATCTAGGACCCTCCACCCCTGCCTGTCCCTCCGTCCCCACCCTTTCTTCCAGTCCCAACCCCAGCCGTGTATTCACTATACCCCCTGACCTTCCCCTCTCCGATGCTGAACGTTCAGTGCTCAGCAAAGGACTTAGTTTCATACCCTTACGCCCTCACCTCAATGAATTTCGGGCTCGGCATGATACTGAACTCTTCTTCCGCCGTCTTCGTCTCCGGGCTCACTTCTTTGGGCAGGAGTCCTCTCCCAGTTCAACGGATCCTTTTACCCATCTCCAATATTCTCCCTCCACCTGGACCCCTCCCTCTGGATTCTTACCTTCTCTTGATCTTTTCATTGAGAACTGTCGGCGCGACATTAGTCGTCTCAATTTCTCTGCTTCCCTCACCCATTCTAACCTGTCTCTCTCTGAACTTACTGCACTCCATTCTCTCAGGTCCAACCCTGACATTGTCATCAAACCCGCTGACAAGGGTGGTGCTGTTGTTGTCTGGCGCACTGACCTCTACCTCGCGGAGGCTGAGCGTCAACTCGCAGACACTTCCTCCTACCTCTCCCTGGACCATGACCCCACCACTGAACATCAAGCCACTGTTTCCAGGACTGTCACTGACCTCATCTCCTCTGGGGATCTCCCTCCCACAGCTTCCAACCTGATAGTCACCCAACCTCGGACGGCCCGCTTCTATCTCCTACCCAAAATCCACAAACAGAACTGCCCCGGTAGACCGATCGTCTCAGCTTGCTCCTGCCCCACAGAACTCATTTCTCGTTATCTTGACTCCCTTCTCTCTCCCCTTGTCCAGTCCCTTCCCACCTACATCCGTGATTCCTCTGACACCTTACGTCACATCAACAATTTCCAGTTCCCTGGCCCCTACCGCCTCCTCTTCACCATGGACGTCCAATCCCTCTACACCTCCATCCCCCACCAGGATGGTCTGAGGGCCCTTAGCTTCTTCCTCGAACAGAGGCCCGAACAATCCCCATCCACCACTAATCTCCTCCGTCTGGCTGAACTTGTTCTCACGCTGAACAATTTCTCCTTCAACTCCTCTCACTTCCTCCAAATAAAAGGTGTGGCTATGGGTACCCGCATGGGCCCCAGCTATGCCTGTCTCTTTATGGGGTATGTGGAACATTCCTTGTTGCAGTCCTACTCCGGCCCCCTTCCACAACTCTTTCTCCGGTACATCGATGATTACTTCGGTGCCGCTTCATGCTCTCTTCAGGACTTGGAAAAATTTATTAATTTTGCTTCCAATCTCCACCCCTCCATCATTTTCACGTGGTCCATCTCTGACACTTCCCTTCCCTTCCTTGACCTCTCTGTCTCAATCTCTGGTGATAGACTGTCCACCAATATCCATTACAAACCCACCGACTCCCACAGCTATCTCGACTACAGCTCCTCACACCCCGCTTCCTGTAAGGACTCCATCCCATTCTCTCAGTTCCTTCGCCTCCGTTGCATCTGTTCCGATGATGCTACATTCAAAAACAGTTCCTCTGACATGTCCTCCTTCTTCCTTAACCGAGGTTTTCCACCCACGGTCGTTGACAGGGCCCTCAACCGTGTCCGGCCCATCTCCCGCGCATCCGCCCTCACGCCTTCTCCTCCCTCCCAGAAACATGATAGGGTCCCCCTTGTCCTCACTTATCACCCCACCAGCCTCCGCATTCAAAGGATCATCCTCCGCCATTTCTGCCAACTCCAGCATGATGCCACCACCAAACACATCTTCCCTTCACCCCCCTTATCGGCATTCCGTAGGGATCGCTCCCTCCGGGACACCCTGGTCCACTCCTCCATCACCCCCTACTCCTCAACACCCTCCTATGGCACAACCCCATGCCCACGCAAAAGATGCAACACCTGCCCCTTCACTTCCTCTCTCCTCACCGTCCAAGGACCCAAACACTCCTTTCAAGTGAAGCAACATTTCACTTGCATTTCCCCCAACTTAGTCTACTACATTCGTTGCTCCAATGTGGTCTCCTCTACATTGGAGAGACCAAACGTAAACTGGGCGACCGCTTTGCAGAACACATGCGGTCTGTCCGCAAGAATGACCCAAACCTCCCTGTCGCTTGCCATTTTAACACTCCACCCTGCTCTCTTGCCCACATGTCTGTCCTTGGCTTGCTGCATTGTTCCAGTGAAGCCCAACGCAAACTGGAGGAACAACACCTCATTTTCCGACTAGGGACTTTACAGCCTTCCGGACTGAATATTGAATTCAACAACTTTAGCTCGTGAGCTCCCTCCCCCATCCCCACCCCCTTTCTGTTTCCCCCTTCCTTTTTTTTTCCAATAAATTATAAAGATTTTCCTTTTCCCACCTATTTCCATTATAAAAAAAACCCCACTAGAGCTATACCTTGAGTGCCCTACCATCCATTCTTAATTAGCACATTCGTTTAGATAATATCACCAACTTTAACTTTAACACCTATGTGTTCTGTTGTACTATTGTCGTTGACATCTTTTGATGATCTGCTTCTATCACTGCTTGTTTGTCCCTACAACCACACACCCCCCTCCACCTCTCTGTCTCTCTATCTCTCCGCCCCCCACACACACACCTTAAACCAGCTTATATTTCAGCTCTTTCCTGGACTCGAACTCAAGTTCTGTCGAAGGGTCATGAGGACTCGAAACGTCAACTCTTTTCTTCTCCGCCGATGCTGCCAGACCTGCTGAGTTTTTCCAGGTAATTCTGTTTTTGTTTTGGATTTCCAGCATCCGCAGTTTTTTTGTTTTTACCTTCAATTCAATTGGTCTGTGCTGACATTTTTTTTACTCATTCATGGGATGTGGGAATCTCTGGCTAGGCCAGCATTTATTGTCCATTCCTAATTGCCCATGGGAAGGTGGTAGTGAGTTGCCTTCTTGAACCACTGTAGTCCATGTGGTGTAGGTACACGCACAATGCTGTTAGGAAGGGAGTTCCAGAATTTGACCCAAAGACAGTGAAGGAATGGTGATATATTTCCAAATCAAGATGGTGAATGGTTTGGAGGGGAACCTCCAGTGGTGATGACCCAGGTGCCTGCTGCCCTTGCAGTCATAAGTTTGGAAGGTGCTGTTTAAGGAGGCTTGGTGAGTTCCTGCAGTGTATCTTGTAGATTGTACACACTGCTGCTACCATGCGTTGGTGGTGGAGGGAGTGAATGTTTGTGGATGGGGTGCCAATTGAGCAGGCTGCTTTGTCCTTGAAGGTGTCAAGCTTCTCACATGTTGTGGGAGAGCACTCATCCAGGCAAGTGGAGAGCATTCCATTACACTCCTGATCTGTCCCTTGTGGATGGTGGACAGGCTTTGTGGAGTCAGGAATTGAGCTACTCACCACAGGATTCCTAGTATCTGACCTGCTCTTGTCGCCACAGTATATATATGGCAAGTCCAGTTCAGTTTCTGGTCAATGGTTATCCCCAGGATGTTAATAGTGGGGGATTCAGCAATGGCAATGCCATTGAATGTCAAAGGGTGATGGTTAGATTCTTTCCTGCTCCACACAAGCCTCCTCCACCCTTACTACATCTCACCCTATTGGCATATGCAACATTCAAATTCATGAGGCCATTAGGTCACATGAATGCTTCTATTTCATGCTCATCTCTTGACAATTTGCTGACAGACTGTTTACTAATGAGTTGCACATGGCTTCAGCTTGGCATCAGCCCTTCAGCGAGCAATAACTGGGCAGGAATATACACAGTCTGTCTAAAACCGATGAACTGCAGAGTGGAGTGATCTCATGTTCATGTCTCCAATACCTAAGAATGGTTAGAATGTGGAACTTGCTGCCACATAGAGTTGTTGTGACATATAGCATAGATAAGTACATGAGGGAGAAATGGATCAGAGAATATGCTGGTGGGGTTAGATGACGCAGTTGGGAGGAAGCTTGAGTGGAGCATAAGCATTGACATAGACTAGTTATGATGAATGGCCTCATTCTGCGATGTAATTCTATGTAGTTTAAGCTTTACCACACTATCAATGGTGTTGCCTTAAGTGGAACAGCTATGGAGGTCATGTTATGTAAGGCTCATTTCCTTCCACTTGCTGATATATGCAATAGTAGACAATATCTGCCCATTAAGCAAAATCCCAATCTAATTGCCCACCATGACCCCCTTTCTACTCACTTGTGGAACATCTGAGGAATAAAGATTCATCAGGTTGAGAATAGTGTTGGAAAAGGGCAGGAAACAATCAAAATATTGAACTAAAGTTGCAAAGGGATCCGGAACAGTTGGATTAGAATCAAAACTTGATGGCAAAACAATAACTGAATGATGGAAGGCCTTCAAAGAAGAGAAGTTTGGGGTGCAAAGTAGACACATTCCCATTAGAGCATCCAAAGATACAGCTTCCTGGATGACTAAATATATAGAGATTAAAATGAAACAGAATTTAAAAACTTATGACAAATACAAGGTTCATGATACAATAGAGAACCAAGCTGAGTATCAGTACAGAGGAGATCTGTAAAGAGAATATGAGGGACTAAGAAAGAATATGAGAATATAGACCAGGAACAAACATTAAAGAGAACCCAAAAGTCTTTTATAAACTAATTGGAAAAGAGCAATCAAAGAGAGATTTGGGGCCAAAAATCTGCTTGTGGAAGCAAAGAGCATGGTGGAGGTACTAAATAAATACTTTGTATCTGTTTTCACTAAGAGGATGCTGCCTTTGGCCATGGTAAAGGTGGCAGTGGTAGCAGTATTGGATCAGATAAAAGTAGATAAGGAGGAGATACTTAAGGTTTGAAAAGTCACAGTTTGGATTGAATGCATTCCAGGTTACTGAGGGAGGTAAGGGTGGAACCTACAAAAGCTCTGGCCACAACCTTCAGATCATTTTAGCTGTCAGGGTGCTGGAGGATGAATAGTATTATACTCCTGTCCAACAAAGCAGGAAAGGGCATACTCAGCAATTACAGGTCAGTCAGCCTAATGTCAACGGTGTGGTAATTTAGGGGCTGCAACTTCCGAGTTTCAAGTCAGTGTATCTGGGGGGGAGGGTACTCCAAAGATGCGCTGGGGAACACCCACCCTCTTGGAATTTCCCAGGTAAGGTTTGCATGTCAATTATCCGGGAAATGCAAAGTTCCGTGGACAATTGCCCTGCCCTGGCAACCATCCAAAAATGCAAGTTAAATCACAAAACTTCGGATGGTTCTGAATGTCTTAGCTTCTGGGTAACTATTGTACAGACCCACACCAACACCCCCACAGGGCTCCCCTCACACACCCAAACATCCAGTGGACTCCTCCCATTCCTAACTACCCCCCAACTGGACTCGTTCCCTAACCCCCCACAACCCACCTACACCTCCCCCCCCAGCAAACCCCCACAGGACTTCTCCCCCCATCCCCCACGGGAGACCACCAAACTCCTGACTACCTAACTATCCCCGCCAAGGCCTGGCCGGAGTGGACAGAATCAAAAACATTTCACGGTAAGGGAGTAAGAGCTAGTGGCAGTTGAACTCTGATTGACATTTTGTGGAAGTCCAAGCCCTTAATGATACTAATTTGGGACGAAATTAATGAGAACTTGAAAAAGTGTGGGGGAACAAATGGATGTCAGCATGAATTTGTTAAAGGAGAATCATATTTGACTAAGTTGATTCGATTTAATTCTTTGATGCAGTAACTGAGGAAATGATGAGGGTAGTGTGATTGATGTTGTGCACACGGACTTTCAAAAGACTTTTGATAAAGCTTCACACAACAGAGCTGTTAGCAAAACTGAAGCCCAAGAGAGTTAAAGTGATAGTGGCAGCGTGGATACCAACTTGAATAAGGGATAGAAAACAGAGACTTGTGGTGGAGTGCCTGTTCTTCAGGCTGTAAGGAAGTGTGTATTAGTAGAGGGAAGGGTCAGGTATTTGTACATATTCACCCAATTAGCATGGTCTCTATATAATCTTTTCTTGAAATAAACAACACATTTTTGTTTCAACAACCCTTGTGATATGACTGGTATGTTTACTTTGAATGGAAGAACATAAAAAGACCCCATGAAGTATTGGGCTGGATTTTCCCAGCCCAACGCTTGCAAGCTTGTAAGCAGGGAGGTTAAAAAAATAGGCAGGAGCCACCTCGGCACTGCCCCCCGATGCATTCTCATCATCGGGAACTTTCCTGGGGTGGGCTGGGATTAGGATCGGCAGTCTACTCCACAGAAGCAGGCAGCCAATTAATACCATTAAGGCCCAATTAGGGGCGGTTTTGCCACCTCATCGGCATTTTGCTGCCAGTGGAGTGGCCATCAGCCATTTTCACAGGCCACAACCTCAATGGAGGCAGCCTCCTTGTGGTAGCCAGAGTCCCCATGCTCCATTGCGGGGGCCAAGGTCTGGGAAAGCCACATTCACATCCCAAACAATTCATATGGAGTGGTTTCCCCTCTGTTCTGAGGGGTCTAACGGCTTCGGCCTTCATGATGTTTTCTCTACCTCCGCTCCTCCGAGGGTACCTCCATGTTGAGACCTCTCGCAGTTCCAGACCTGCCTCTGCTCTACCGATGGGGTTTCTGAGAACTGCAGCTGACTGGGCCAGGAGCAGTGGTGGCCCGTCTGACTTCCTCTAATGGATGGCGAACAAAGAGGTGACTAATTAGGAGGCTGCCTCCGGGAAGATTGTACCGTCGGGCATGCTATTGGCAAGTGTGGCCTTGGAACCCTGACTTGGTCTCACCATCAGGATCCTGAAGGCCACTGGAAAATTCAGTCTATTGTGTCGAATTTTGGCACCACACTATAGGAAGGACGTCAGGGCCCTGGCAGAGAAGGTTTACTAGAATAGCACCAGGGATGCAAGTTACCTGTAGACACTAGAGAAACTAGGGTCGTTCTCCTTTCAGCAGAGATGATTTAGATGATATTTGATTGAGATGTTTAGAATCATGAAGGATTCTGATAGAGTAGATAAGGAGAAACTGTTTTTGGTGGTAGAAGAATTGGTCAAGGATACAGATTTATGACAATTAGCGTGAGGATGAAAAATAAATATGCCGTGAGTTTTTATAAACTGGAAGGCAGCTGAAAGAGTGGTGGAAGCAGATTTAATAGTAACTTTCTAAAACAAATTTGATAAATGCTTCACTGTAAATCTTTGATCATTATGGGAAAAGTGCAGATAGTGGGACTAATTGGGATAGCTCTTTCAAAGAGCTAGCACAGGTTCGATAGGCTGAATGGCCCCTTTCTTTACTGTATTATTCTATGGTTCTATGAAAGGCACTATAGCAATGCATGTTGTTGTTGTAAATTGGACACCAAAGATCACAATGTAAATCGCAAGCCAATTTTTTCAAACTGCTCCTAAACAATTGCCTTGGAGAGGAATGGAGTTGCTGGCTAGGGATCAAAGCTGGCAGGGGCCGAGGACAATGGCCGGAATTTTCCGTCCCTGTTGGCATCGGGCGTCATGGTTGGTGTGAGCGGACAATATGGCAGGAAGGCCAAAACTCAGCTTCACAATGTTGTGAAACCAGTTTGCGATTGTCCACTACGCCTGTCAATGACAGGCTGCCTTTCCTGCTGGATGTTGGGAACTTCATTTTCATACACCTGCATATCATTATAAGCCCTGCTCGCCAGAATCATCGCATCACGCTGGATCACCCTGGCACGTCAGTGTGATCGCACACTGACATTGTGCAGCACTCGCGGGGGTCACCTGTTTGACCTCAAGATTGAGGCACTGCACGTTCAGACAATGGCACAGGCAAGTCGCTTTTTCTCAGCTGGCTGACAGTGTGGTGCTGGGGCAAGGGCTGTACTGCAGCTGGGGCGAGTTGGGGAGGCAAGGCAGCATGGTCTGAAGGTAGTGCACAAGCATATGTGGTGGGGGGAGGGAAGTGACTACGCATTAGGGAAACCTTGTATAAAGTGACCATTCCTCTGCAGCAGAGAAAATTCAGGGTCAGCCACATTAACATGCTTAGAGTCCAGCCTCTAACTTATCTGCCCACTCAAGCAACGCAGAGGCATGAAAGTGCCACTAAATGCTCCAGAGCTTTTCACCCCTCAGGCACAGACTGCACAACTAATGAGCATCTTAGTGGACTGCAGAGCAATTGTGTGACTGGGCACGTTGTACAATCTCCTCACTAAAGCTGGCCATGGAGCAGCCACTGGTGGACTTGCTCACAGCCCCTTGCAATGACATCATCCCGGTTTGGACCAGTCTCCCCCATGGTTCAAGCTAATAGTGCAGCCTTACAGTGTGGGTTAGGAGAATGCCTGTGCCTGAGCTGAGAGCACAGTATGCAGTCCAGTGGGCGAGGCTGCTGCCCATTTGTCAGGTGGAGTGGGTGGAGGTGAGTGGGTTTCAGGAAGCCATGCAGCGCACTACACACAGACCATCCTAATGCTGGCCAGCACTCTCCGGGATGCATTAAGGTGTCTTCAAACTTAACCAAGAGATGTTCTTAGTACACCCAAGCTAACCCATGTTTCATGAAGGAGGAGCACATCAGGAGCACGGAGGCTGGTGGCCTATATATAGGCCTCATGGCTCACAGGGAGTGGAGACAAAGGAGAAGAGAGGAATAGAGGTTGCTGGCTGGGCAGAGGGAGAAGCAGCAACCTCAAAAGGAGGGGCAGCCAGGGCTTCTGCACATATCGCTGAAGAGCCACAGTGAGCCGTCATTGGTCAGTGCCCAGCTAGACCCAGGGACTATAGACGCCGCTTGTCATTCCTGCAGATGACCGAGAACCAGTGTTGCTAAAGACTGCACATGTCCAAGGAACTGGTCGGTCACATCTACTAGCTGTTGCAGGACTTGGTGCCATGGGGACATGGAGGGCATCCACAGTCAGTGGCTGTGAAAATGACCATGGTACTCAATTTTTACACCAGTGGCTTCTTTCAGGGCTCCACAGGTGGCCTCTGGGGGATCTCACAAACCTCCACCCACAAATGCATCCATGAGATCGCGGATGATATCATCATGAAGGTACACAACTTGGTGCATTTCACCCGGGATCAGGAAAGCCAGGAAGCAAGACTGCTGGGATTTGTCCAGATTTCAGATTTCCCATGGGTGCAGGGTGCCTTTGACTGTACTCATGTGGCACTCAGGTCCCTGTGGCAACAAGCAGTCAACTATGTCAACTGCAAGGGCTTCCACACGCTGAATGTGCAGCTTGTGTGCAACCACCACAAGCACATCCTACAGGACTGTGCACAGTTCCTAGGGAGTACCCATGACTCCTCAGTAGGTCTCAGATCCCTGTCATCTTCCAGGGTCCACAGAGGCTGCAGGGTTGGCTCCTTGGGGACAAAGGGCTACCCACAGAGGACATGGCTGATGATGCCCGTGCAGCTGCCTCAAAGTGTAGCAGGGAGAAGTTAAAACAAGGCTCATGCTGCAACTTGCACCTTGGTGGAGCAAACCATCAGGATGCTGAAAATGAGGTTCTGATGCCTGAACTGGTCTGGTGCAGGCCTGCAGTACAGTCCACAGAGGGCGTCACGCATCATTGTCATCTGTTGCACCCTTCACAACCTGGCACTGCAATGGGGAAAGGAGCTGGATGGGGAGGAGTTGGAGGAGCATCACGTCTCCTCCAATGAGGAGGATGTTGACAGAGATAGGAGTGAAGAGGTCCTCAAAGCCGAGGATGATGGCAATGAGGTCATTGCAGTGGTCAGATGAGGCAGGCATGCTCGGGAGACTCTCATAGTTGCTAGGTTTGTGGAGGGTGATGACAACATGCAGTGACAAGACACCATTGATCCTCACGTTGCACCTGTGCACATTTGGCTACAGTCTGGCTGATGGCAGCGTACATACCCTCTGTGATAGTCATGGAGATGCAGCGGATGCCATGGTCCCTACTTTCCAGGAGGATGATGACAATATGCAGTGGGGACACTTCGTAGATCCTCAGATCAGTTATGTGAATGTCTGACTCCTGTCTGACTGATGGCAGCTCACTTGTGCTCTTTGAACAGGGCCATATCATGGAGATGCAGTTGGGGAAACTTTAACTTCTTCTAATCCTATGGCATCCTTCATGAGTTGAACCCTTTACCGGACACAGATGCTGATGAATGGCACGTCAAAGATGCTGAGAACACACAGAGAGACAGAACTCAGTGCTGCCGGCCCAGGACGTTCTTGCAGCAATGATAAGCCCCATTGAGGTGCAGGTATGACTGATGTGTCCAGTGACTGTGGAGGCGCAACACCAGAATACTGGGAATGTTGCACAAAGCACAGGGAAGAGGCCCTTGGCTGAGACACAAGCCTTTACCTTGTGCAGGGACCAAGGTTTCAAATCTGAGTGGCATGAACACTGCTTATCAGAACAAGAAGACGTAGGCAGGGAAACATTTTTGGGAGTTTATTTATAATTGTGAACGCTATGTATAAGTGATTAACACCCATGCTCAGGCTGTGCAACTACATCTTCTTAACTTTCCTAACCCTGCCACTACATCTTGGTGCTCCCCAACATCCACGGCGGAGGTGGAGGCAGCCTGCAGACTGCTATGCCCTGTCTGTGATGATCTTGGCAGGCGCCCTCTGGAGGACTGAGACCTGGAAGGCCCTGGCCTGCTTTTGGGGTCCTGCCATGTGGCAATGGAACCCACCTCAGCCTGTGGAGCTGGAGCTGCGGGTGTCACAGGATGAAGGAATTCGGTTGGGCCAGACACTCTTGGGGAATAATTGTCCCCCCATCGGGTGGGGGAAGTGCAGGACTGGGCGCATGCGGGTGCCCCTCTGATTGGCACCCCCGGTCAGGGGGGGCGCCGCAATTTTATATGGGTGGGCCAAATAAGCCCCATCCAGCGTGACTTCCGCCAGGAAGCGCTATGTGCTGCCTGTGCGGGGGTGGGGGGGAGATTCCCTGAGCTGAGAGTGTGCTCTTTTGCAAGAGATCGGCACCAAATTTAAAAATGGTAAAGGTGCATAAACAAAATTTCCCTGCCATGTCCCCTCATGTGACACTGTCACATGAGTTGGGACATGTCCATCACTTTAAATCAAACATTCATTAAATTTTAAAAAACCCTCATGAATCTTCATCCTGCCAGTGGATGAGGTTTTGTGCTGTTTCTGAAGCCTGCTAGGGCTCCCGGCCTGCCTGCCAACATTAAAGTTGGATGGGCAGGCCCATTAATTATTTCAATTACTTTTTAAACGGCCTCAGTCGGCCATTGCCAGGTTGGTGGGCGCACAGCTAATTCGGCTGCGCCCACACTAACCTTAAAGTTGAAATGACGTGGGGTGATGTCGGGAGTTACACCTGATGTCATCCTGTGTGATTTTATGCATCAGTGAGTGGGCCCCGCCCCCTCCCGCTCGCCGACCTAAAGCTCTTGGCCCAGGAGTCACCTGGATGGATGGCCCCGGGGTGCGCACCTGCTGATCTTCCTCCATATGGGTGCCCAAGGGTTCCTGGCTGAGTGCTTGAGCAGAAGGGGAAGGCGGAGTGAGATTCGACTACCCTGTACGCCTCTTGCATTGACACTGTTGGAAGCCAACTATGGCATCAGCAATGGTGTTCAGCTCACGCAGCAGTGCAGGGTCGATGTCCTGTACCAACGCCTCCATGGCGGCCCCATCCTGCCAATGTTGACTTTTGTGCTTTGGCATGCTGGCACTATCACTTCAGATTGAAGACAGATAGACTCCTCCCTCGTGCCTTGCAATCTAAGGAGTGCATGGGACATCCCTTCTTGATATTCCCAAGCTTGCCTTTGCAGTTCCAGCAGCTAAGGTACGACCGAGTCCAGAGGTTCCTCATTTGACTCCAACTCAGCAAGTTTCTGGCTTTCAGCAGTCCTCTGAGTGCCAGAAGCCTGGGAAGTCCCTGCCACTATCTGCTATGGATCAGACAGTGCGATGCACTCACCAGATTGTGATCGTGAAGCTACCCATAACCAAGTCCCACCGAGGTGTGTGTTTACACTGGTGGAGGGTGTGGGGTGAGCGCTGCGAAAGGTCTTCAATGAGGATGCCATCAGATTATTCTCCTGAGGTCCCTTTGGGACTTGAGTCATGGACCTGGGTCTTGAACTCCCTCAGCTGTTTCCCAGATGTGCCTGCAAAAGCAAGGAGAGATAATTAGTGCATGTCAGGGGACTGTGTAACAGGGAAGTGACTCATAACATGGTTCTCTGATGGATGTTGCACTGCTGGATCCTCACTTGTTTGTGCACCACTGACATCATTGTCAGCGCAGGAACGGTCCAGGTCCTCGCCGGCCAACTGGATGACTCTATTTTCAAAGTCTGTGAGGAACATGATGTCGGGCAGTCCTCCAGCAGTCTGCAACCTTTCCCTTTTGTTGTGTGCCTGCTTGTCCTGCTTGAAGACAGGTGGAGAGAGTGTAAGCAGGATGCCTGTCAGGCCAAATGAGAAAGGTTTCTGGCACGTGTGGGTGGTCAGTGGTCCCACGGACAAGATGAGCACATGTTCCACAGGCAGATGAAGGTGTGTGTGAGAGAGTGAATGGTGATGTCCACATCAATAGTGAGATCCCTGTGGATGTGTGATGGGTTTTTGAATGAGTGAGTTGAGAGTGATGAGCAGAGTGACTGACCAGGGCAGAGCAGAGCAGATCATTCATGCTCTTTCGGCACTGGGTAGCCATCCTCTTTTGCAGGGTGTAGGAGCTGACCACTGTAACCACCGCCTCCCATGGAGGATTGGTCAACTTACTTGCTGACCTTCACCCAGAGCGGGGGTAGAGGACATCACAGCGGGCCTGCACTGTGTCCAATAGGCGCTCCAGGGAGGTGTCGCAGCATTATTTTTTCTTCCTTTGGCAGCCCTCAGTTCCCAGCAGCTTCCTATTTCTTGACGAGTGCTAGCTCTGTGCAGGGGTGGCCTTTAAATATGTCCCCCTGAGGTGATGGTGGGGCAGGTGAATCAGAGGATATCCCACCAGTGACCCAGTGTATTTCTCAGGAATGCATAATGTATGAGGTGGGAAAGGGACAGCATGGCGCGAAAACCCATCATTGCGGCAGGCGGGTAAAAGGTCCTTTTTCCCACCCATTCCACACTTAGTGCAAACCTGGGATCATTCCACCTAATGTGTTCAATCTTCCCAATGTTTAGTTATAGGAGATTTCTGCTCAACCACTACTGAATGTCAGATGAGCAATCTAACAATTTAGAGACAATAGAGGGGTCGAAAGGTGGTAGTGAGTTAAATCGGGGGATCATCAGCGTACATATGGAAATGGATGTTTTGTTTTTGAGTGATGTCATCAAGGGATAGCATGTTAAAGGGAAATAGAGTGGACTATGGGTAGATACTTAGGGGGGCAACAAGGGCAATAGTGCTGGATTGGGAAGAGAAGAAATTTTAAGTGATCTACTGGCTCCAGCTGGACAGATAAGAATGGAACCAGGCGAGTGCAGAGCTACTCAGCTGGATGATACTGAAAAGGAATATGGAGGAAGTTGTTGTGCTTAACTCTATAAAAGACTGCAGACACATTGAAAACAAATGAGGAAGGTTAGTGAATGAAGACAGGAGGGAATCTAGAGAAAGATACAAGTTTAGAGCTAGGGCAGGGCAGGACCTGAGAGGAAGACTTGCCCATTAGGCACTGGGAAGGAAGGGAAGCAACAGAGGCAGCTGATTGGTTGGTCTCAATCGCAATGGCAATGTGAGCTCTTCACACTTTTTGGTGTGGGAGACAGGAGGGAAGTTTTTAAGAGATGATTTGCAGCATTGGAAAGAAGACTGGGTTATCTTTGCAATCCAGGATGACCTTGGATGGGGAAAGTTTTAGATGGATGAGAAATGGGAACCGATAATGCATGATGTGGTCCAGACAGACATAGCTGAGATAGACTAGTTTTCTGCCATATCCCTTCAAGTCTGTGTCCCTTGGACTTAAGGGAACAGAGATGACAGTCGTACTGGGGTGTGGTCAGGATGAGAGAGCACTTTAATTCAGAATTCACTTACAATTGCACTTTCAAAATTGCAACTGCCTACGGTCGTACTGGGGTGTGGTCAGGATGAGAGAGCATAATGGTTTTAATGGGCCCTGTGTTATCAAAGGTAGTGATTAAGCAGATAGGTAGCTGCAGAAATATTGTGGTGCATGGAGGGTTGTAAGCTAGGCAGTTACGATTTTGAAAGTGCAATTGTAAGTGAATTCTGAATTAAAGTGCTAACTCTGAAGGAAAGTCATACCTGAATCATTACTTTCATATCCCTCTCCTCCCTCAATAACCTGCTGTGTATTTCCAATGCTTTCTGTTTTCATTGAAGAAGTTTTGATATACCAGCCAGCGAGAACTCATCATCTAGCACGTATGCAGCAGCTATTTGCCCAAAAGCAGATAACGACTATAGTCAAGCAAGTGGAAAACATTCGATGTTAAAATAGTTCTTACTGGGCAGATTACATGAAAAGAAAAATGCTTTGAGCCAGATATCAGAGGGATGTTGTATAAAAGTTGTCTTTAATATCATACAGTGAGCAGAAGATGCCACATTAATGAATTTATCCCGCCACCATTCTATTACCCAGTGGTATTTCCACTTCATTTGAATTTTAAATTTGTTTTTCAGGGTTATTTTTTTCTCTCTTTTTACAGCTTTGACCCCATGAAAAGTTGCTCAAGGCTCAGGGACATTAATTGCTGTTATTATACTCCCATTGGTGTTGCTGTGAAGCTGCCCCGTGATTTTTTCAACACAAAGTGGCCGCATCATTTGGGAGTCAGATCAGTGGCCAGAGAACCAAGTGCATTATAGTTTGAAGAGTGAAAATTAACTCGACACAATGGCTTTACACTTCTCCTGTTGCATTTTGATGGCAATTCAGTTTCAATTGGCTTGAATATGGGGCAGAGCTGGTGGCCAGTTCACCAAACTGAATCAGAAAGTCTAAAGGTAATGTCCTGTTGTCTCATTTCTCTTAACCCTCTTAAAACACACACACACACACACACACACACACACACACACACACACACAAACATACACAGACACACATGCACACATGAACACACAGACACACAGTTGCATACAATATGCAGACACACACACGCATATATATGTGTGTGCGCACACATACAGATGCACAAACGGGCTCTCACAAACACACACACACACAGCAGACACACATGCACAGACACACAGACATAGACACACACACATAGACAGGCACACACATCCACACAGAGACACACACATATACACAAATGCACAGACACAGAGACGCACACACACAGACAGGCACACACACACACACACACACACAAGCACACACACAAGTCTCATGGTTGCTTAGTGATAATGTCACTGGACTATTAATCCAGATGCCCAGGCTATATCCCACCATGGTGGAATTTAAATTCCATGAGAAAATCTGGATTTAAAAAACTAGCCTCAGTAATGACAACCATGAAACCATCCTTGATTGCCATAAAAACCCATCTGGTTCACTTTGGTCTTCAGGGAAGGAAATCTGTCACCATTACCTGGTCTGGCCTACGTATGACTCCAGCTGTGGCTGACTCTTAACTGCCCTCTGCAGGGGCCCAGAAAGCCACTCAATTTAAGGGCAATTAGGGATAGGCAACAAATACCGGCCCTGCCAGTGATGTGCATATCCAGTGAAAGAATTGAAAAAACCCAGACACTACTCACACACAAATGCTCTCACATGGTCACCCCACACTCACATACCTGCCCACCTCTCACACACACCCAAATACCCCTGCACATGCACCCACACAAACATCCACACATGTATACATGCACATATACACATCCACATACGCATACACCCCTCACAGATCCCTCACACCCACATACACCCAACATATATACACCTCCTGTACCCACATCAATATACACTCCTCACACATGCTCCCACACACACATACTGCACTCACAGACACCAGCAGTCACATGTACATCCCTCACACATGTCCTCACATACACCTCACATTGGAGAGAGTGCAGAAGAGGTTTACAAGACTGGTTCCAGGGATGAGAAACTACAGTTATGAAGATAGATTGGAGAGGTTGGGACTGTTCTCCTTGGAGAGAGGAAGGCTAAGAGAAGATTTGATAGAGATTTGATCGTTCAAAATCATGAGGGGGCTGGGCAGAGCATACAGGGAGAAGCTGTTCCCACTTGCAAAAGGATCAAGGATGAGAGGGCACAGATTTAAAGTGATTTGCAAAAGAAGCAAATGTGACTTGAGAAAAAACTTTATCACACCAAGTGGTTTGGGTCTGGAATGCACTGCCTGGAAGTGTGGTGGAGGAAGGTTCAATCAAGGCATTCAAATGGACATTAGATGATTATTTGAATAGAAACAATGTGCATGAGTATGGGGAAAAGGCAGGGCAATGGCACTGGGTCATAACACTTATTTGGAGAGCTGGTGCAAACACGATGGGCCGAGTGGCCACCTTCTGTGCCATTAACATTCTGTGATTATGTGATGTACCCAAATCCTGACAATCATACACCCTTAACATAAATACGTGCAGGTTGTTGGTGTCTAGTCCAGTTTGTGAATGGTGACCTGATTGACCAGTGGGCAGATAAGCAATGACTGCAGAGTTGGTGGGGCATTCTTCCCCCTCCTGGCTCCACAGGAAGGTTAATTTGTAAAAACTGTCTTTTGAAAAATCTTACTTACAGTTCATTGTCTGTACGAACAGAGTGGGCCCAGTGCCTGCTCTGCCCAACATATCTATGGGAACCTAAAACCAATGGTAGGCCTCTTATTTAAACATGTAAGGCCCCTGTTGTAGGCAACTATAAGGAAATGGCACATGCTATTCTTGGGTAGGATGTTTTTCCAGTGTCTGTGAGGTGAGGGACATTGATCTCACCAATTTATTTTGAATATATTTGTCGTGACGATATTAATGTATATAATGTTATTGGAAATTATTTTAAATTGGACTAGTATAGAGTCTGTGTCTGTGGGTGTGAGTGTGTGTGTCTTAATTGGATTAAGGCCTTTGATATATAGTAGCTTTGAGATGTTAAACAGTAAGGTAAAGAGTACAGTTACATTTTGTTGAATAAACCATTAAAAGACTGGTTGTGAAATCTTGCACCTAGCTAGGAGACACCAAGCAATATGTTTATATTACTAATTAAAACTGATACTATGAAAGGGGTTTTAATGTTAGAAGAGGTGGAGTTCAAAGAGCCTGGTGATACAATGAGAATTTGCATTTAAAGGGAAGGAGAGGTATATACGGAAGAGTTGTGTGTGTGGAAGTCAGAAGCAGGTAAGATCTAAGCTTGTAAGCCTACAACTGTGTATGCAAAGGAACAAATAAAAAGGAATCTCATTTTGAATTCATAAGATAAAATGTGCTTTGCCTGTTGTCTGTTTAAGTCTATGGACCATTGTTGCCATAGTGCAGGTTTACTTAGCAGTGATTAATTTGGGGATTTGTTTAATAGCTATTATGGTAGTAATTTGTAGATATGTGTATATATTTAATACCTTGTTAAATTAATAAATGTTTAATTTAATTTATATTAAAAAACCTCTGGAGGCTTGGTGGTTTCATTTCTGAATTCAGACCTGCATCTCAAACATACCAATTGAAAATATAGGTTATGACAGTTGTTTAAAGTTTCCCTCTGGGATTTTAAATAACTCAACCTTTACCAACTGCTGTGTCATAACAATATTATACATGATTTGATTTCAACGCAAGGTGTGAACCTAGCTGGAAGGCTAAGTGAACAGTGCAAGACAGCACTTCATTTGAAACTTGGTGGGCAAAATGCAGAAGGGTAAATTAAGAAGTAATGGTTCTATATTGTCAAGCTTGGATTTAAAAAGCTCATAAATTAGGGTGGAGAAGGGAAGCAATATTGAGGAAGTATCAAAGAATTGAAGCTTGAGGCAAGGATGAGTTCACTTAAATCAGTCTTGATTTTTAATACAGTGAAGTTGGAGGAAAAATTGCCCTGGATGGTTAGAAGGAGCAAGGGGGGAACATTAAAGAATAATTGAAGTTGGGTAGACAAAATCATGAAGAGTTCTGGTGGAGTAAATAAGGAGAAACTGTTTCCAATGGCAGGGGAGGGGCTGGGATTGGGGTGGGGTGTGCAGGGGGAAGTGATGATTTGGAGGTGGCAACCAGGACCACAGAGTTAAGGTAATTGGCAAAAGAACCAGAGGGGAGATAAGGAGAATTTTTTTTGAAAAGGATGCGATTTTATAATCTGGAATGCGCTGCCTGGGAGAGTGGCAGAAGCAATTTCACACAGGAATATTGGATTATCGCTTGAAAAGAAAACATTTACAGCTCTATGGTGTGAGGCGAATTAGATACGTCCCTCAAAGAGGCAGCAGAGGTAGAATGGGCCGAATGGTCTCCTTCTGCATTGTGTGATTCTATAATAGAGAAAGACAAGAAAGGTGACTGAGTAGGAGAGATAGAGACGACTGGAGGTAAGAGCAGCATTTATAAATGAATTGGTAAAATTGCATAAAATGATATTAGCAGCAAAGCAAAATCAAAATCCCAGCATTCTGTTGGCTGCATCACAATCATCGATAGAATTAATTAAACTATGACACTTCACGTCAAAATCTCGGCCGGAATTTTCCAGTCCCATCACACTGGCTGGATCTCCGCGTCCCGCCGATGTGAATGCAGGTTTCAATGGCTCGCTGGCCCAGACGCAGGGGAACCCGCCGTGGAAGGGCTAGAAAATTCTGGTGCCAGTCTTACTGGAAATTCCATTACCACCAGCTATTGACCTGCAGTTGAAAGAGACTGATACAATCTCTAGATATGATTTTCTGTTCTTTCTGTCTGCGCTGTGAGAATTGCATTTGTCAATATAACCAAATGATCTTCAGTAATTAGAATATGAATCCAGGTGCTCCTAGTGATAAATTGGTATTTTCTTCTAAAGACGCACCCTTCGATGTATCCTTATTGTGTTTGTGTTCTGTTTTCAAATTTATCTAACTTTCACTCAGTCAGAGTGTGAAAGATCATTCAGTTCAGTCAATCTCTGGGGCCTGTAGGGGTTTATGAATTGAGTGCCGTTCACAAATCCTGTTATTTTCAGGAAAACAATTAAACTGCTGATTGTGCTTTGAATAGTGTCAGATGCTAGTCGGCTTCAAATACACAGACTAGAGTGATAAATAATTCAGACTGTTGTAAACCTTTACATTCCTACGATAAGAGAAAATAGCAACATTGTTGGATAGAGTCGCTCAAGAGACAATGGCTTGCAGGGGACCAAAGTAAATTTATTTTTATTTGAAGTCAGCCTAACATTTTGAGTCTGAATTAGTTTCTGACCTCCTGACTTTCTGAATGTCTTGTGGACTGAGAGTCTGCCTGCAGAGGTTGTGTGCAGTTGTGTTCTGGAGATCTAGGAAGTGGAGGGCTGAGTTAGCTTGGGGAGGCCCCTGTTTCACCTGCAATCTACATTAACATGCATGCTTCCCCACCCAGTTATCCAAGGGAAAGTTTGTCAAAAAGTACTTCCTAATCCCCAAAGGTTATTATGTAGAACTCTCATGTGGTCATTCATTCTCAACAACACTCTATTAAGTGCTGACCTCCTTCTCTACACAGCCAGAACTTCCTCCACTGCCTCCCCAGCCTCCACCCCCAACCTCAACGCTGTCATTGCTGCAACATAGCAACTATTGTCTTTCATGAGTTCCATTGATGAGCTGACCAATTCATGGTCAAACCAATGTGCTTTGTGTCAGTTTGCAAAACTCTTTTTGGCAGTAACTTCCATTTCCATTGCATTTAATTCAAAATGAACGAGTTCTTCATGTGGCTTTGGTACATAATCAGGTGGAAACACTACAATCCTCTGAGAGCTCTGAATTCTTCCAATTCTGACCTTGGGGTTTCCACAATTTCCGTTGCTCTTCCATTGATGATTGTGCCTTCAGGTGTCTAGGCCGTAAGCTCTAGAATTTCCTCCCTAAAACTCCCTCCACTTCACTTCCGCCCTATAAGACAATTCTTAAAACCTACCTCATTGACCAGGCTTTTGTAACTTGCCCTTTGTCCCCATAAGTGACTTGGTATTAGATTGAGTTTGCTAACGTTTCTGTGAAGGCCCTTGTGAAGTTTTATTATTTTAAAGGTGCGATATAAATGCAAGTTCTTGTTTATTATCTCATCCGCTCTGGGGAATCTAAGTAATCTCTTATATCCATGTAAAATTCAGGCTACCCAAATAGAGCAAATTGATTCTATGCTTCGTTATGGGAGGGATGAAGAATAGTAATGCATTGTGGCCATATTTACCGCAATTATTGTTTGGCGCAGGAATCAATAATCTGTAGAATATGTGTGCTTGAATTGCTTTGCTTGGAGCTTTGTAGATTAAGTGCATTGAAGTACAGTGCATATGACTTTCAGTATTGAATATGCAAAAGATCCATAGGAGCTGCATTTTGGGGGGAGTGGGTAGGCGGAGGGAGAGGCAAGGAGGGAAGATGAATGTGGAGGGGAAGGAAGTGATGGAGAGGTAAATGGGAGGAGATGGAGCAGACACAGGAGAAAAGGAGACAGGTGGGATTGAGAAAATGAGTGATGAGGAACTGGAGGTAATGGGATTGAGGCACAGCCATTCATTGAGGAGAAATTTAGTCGATTGGGAGGTCAATTTGTTTGCATAAATTGGCAAATGAAATGAGGAAATAAAGTAGAGTGGGGTTAGTGTGTGAGGGACAGGTGTAGCCAGTAGAGGGCTGGGGGAGTGATGGGAAAGGGTTGGGCTGTTAGTAATGGGAAATTGGTGCAACTGAAGTGAGTAGAAGGGATTAAAACCATGTTCATTGGGGCAGGGAGTGTGCGGGGTGCAGGGCAGGTGGAACTGAAATTTTGTACAGGTGAGGGGTTGGGAACTGAAATCTAGCTCAGTGGATAAGGGGTTCTGGGATGATATATTGCTCAATCAAGGAGACGATATAAAATCCAAAATCTTCCTTCGGTGGGGGACCTTCTGCATGGTGATGGCTTTTTTAATCACACAACTGGTGGCCCGAGGCATCCAATGTAGTGTTGTTACATTTCATCACTGAGTTTTTCTGACTGGCGTCATGCAAGTATGAACTGGCTATCCCTAGTCCCCTAGCAGCCATCCCTAAAGTCTGTTGGCAGCTCTGAAGAGATCAGGTGTCGCAGGATAAAAACATTATGGCAGCTGGCCAAGAATTTTGCACAGAACGGCAGAAAGTTTCTTTTTCTGCTTGCATACCAGTCGCATATTGAGGGAATGGAAACCTTTGTGGTTTATGAATACTCCAGATTGATCTGAGGGCTATCTGAATTACCACATGCATCATCGATGATGCACTGCACCCATGGGAAGCCAGTCAGGACCTAAAACCCTCTCTGCTGGACTCCTTTCTTCCACCCACCAGCAGCCCCCTCACCTCCTGATCACCTCTCTGCTGCCCCCTCTCTGCTATTGCCTCTCTGGTGTCCTCCATCTCTGTTATTTCCTTTCTGCTTCCTCCCTTTCTGCTGCAACCCCTCCCACCAATCCACTCTGCTTCTCCTCCCTCTGCTGCCCTCCTCTATGCTGTTCCCTCTCTGCTACACCCCTCTCTAATGCCCCCCCTGCTATTCCCTCACTGTTCCCCCCTCTTTGCTGTTCCCTTTCTGCTGCCCTCCCATTTCTGTTGTTACCTCTTTGCTTCCCCTCTCTCTGCTCCCCCCTCCCTGCTGCTCCCTGACCCCTTCTCTGCTGCTTCCTGTCCCCCTCTCTGCTCCCCCCCACCTCTCTGCTGCTGCCTGTCCCCCTCTCTGCTCCCCCCCCACCTCCCTGCTGCTCCCTGTGTCCCCTTCTCTGCTCCCCCCCACCTCTCTGCTGCTCCCTGCCCCCCTCTCTGCTTCCCCAACTTTTACAGGGCATCATATTTCCCACCCTCTCTGACTGAGAAGTTGGTCATCAGTCTGCCCACCCTGAAACCCAGCTGCCCTGCAGCAAAAATATGCTGGGAGGAGCCTTAATAGTTTCAGAGTGGGACTTCCAGCCCCTATCTTGGAGAAAGGCCTGCCCTAGAAAGCTACTGGCCAATCTGATTGGCTGGCTATAGTTCAAACGGTGCCAGGATCAAACGGTGGTCAATGCTGGGGGTACAGGCAATTCCTGAGGATGAAGAATCATGGAGCCTAGACTTAAAGCTCAATCTGGGATTTTGGATGGGCCGGGCTGGCAGACCCAACCATGGGGTGGAGGGAGGCGGGGGACAGCGTTTGAGAGGCCAGGGAGGAAGGGTTAAAGGGGGGCATGATCTGGTGGAGGGGGTGGGGCGATGTGTGTGATGCCTACGAATGCCCCCACTTCCTGCCCGAAAGTAGCCTGTGCACTGAAAGCTGCCAGACTGCCCGACTTGCCCTGTCTTCCCCTGCTGCACATAAAATAGCAGTGGGGCAGAATGAGGCCCTTAAATGGCCACTTAAGGGCCTCAGTAAACATAAGGGTGGGTGGGCTGCCTGCCACCTATTCTCCAACATCATAATGTGGGAGACATGTCGCAAGTGGGCAGGAAGGTGGTGGGAAGGCCACCTGCTTTATTTTATGAGCCCCCCCACCTTAAAAAAGATGGGGGTGGTGGGGGGGAGGGGGCAGGGGCGGGTGCAGGGGCCATTGTCGTAAAAATGAGCCTGGGGATCTGGCAGGTAAAGGGAGGCAAGCTGGGCTGGATCCACAGGGTAGGTGCATTTACAGCGCTGCTGTGGGCCTTCTTTATACACCCCATGGTTGGCTGACCCTCTCCCCCATAGCATCTGTGATCTCCGACTTATCTGGCATTCATCCCCAGCTGCCTTCCTGCCTGATGGGCTGGCTGTTGGGTAGTAAGCCTGCTGAATAGGTTTAACTGTCCTGCAGTTAAATTCTGCAGGACATCCAGGAAACCCACAAAGTTGATAAAATCTGATGGAACTCTGAACCCATTAAAGCACTGAAGCGCTTAAATTAGATTTACGTACCTGCCCCGTTAGATTTATTGATACTATGAAAGTTGTTGGACATGGAGGCCCAGTTGCTTGAGGCGCTGGCTAATTGCTCACAACAACTCTTGCTTTTGGAGCAGTTACAGGTTGAAAGTCAGAATGATGGTGCTTCTCATGGCAATCAGAGTGGGTTGATCCTCCTCAGTTTTTTGATACTGACAACTGTTTAGCTATTGGCATAACAGAGACCACATAGCCGAGCAGATACTGGGGCACAGTAAGAGTTGTCAATTTGTGGCAGCACTCTCCCCTCTGAGTCAGGGTGTGGTGAAGGTGGGAGAGCAAAGATAAACTTTGGAAAGTTGGGGCTGAGTTTTACAAGGGAAATCAGGACCCCGAGGCAGGATAAGAAGCGAGTCCTGAGCTCGCTCTGAGGCATTCTTTGCAATTTTATTCAGGCTGCCTCTTAATTGGCTGTGTGTTGTCCAATCAAGAATGGCAGGCAGGCTACTGACGTCATCTGCCTAATCAGAGGTTCAGCAGTGCTGGAGATTCAGCAGTGTCAATGGGAGGAATGGTCGCCACTGCAGAACACAGGGAACATAGGACTTGGAGCAGCTAAGATGTTTTTCATTGGTTTTGAAGTATTTGGGACATCCTGAGGTCATGAAGGTCACTATGTGATTTTAAGTCAAACTTGTTTTTTATGCTACAGCCTACCTCCCTTGACCTTTAAGTCAATGCTCTCTGCTGCACAGGGAGAATCAATGTTACTCAGGTACATAGCCAAGGCTCCTTGGGCAGCACCTTCCAAACCTGTGACTTCTGCCACCTAGAAGAACAAGTGCAGCAGACGCATAGGAGTACCACCTCCTCCATGTTTCCCTTCAAGTCACTCACCATCCTGACTAATGTATTGCCATTCCTTCACTGTCGCTGTGTCAAAATCCTGGATCTCCCTCCCTCACAGCACGGTTGGTATACCTACACCACATGTTTGCAGCGGTTCGAGAATGCAGCTCCCCACCGCGGCCTGAATGCTATCCTCGGGGTGTGCCTGAAGTAGGCGAGGGCAGAAACGGATGTAAAATCCTCCCTCAGCTGAGATCGCGCTGTGAATGTAATCTTATGCTAGGTGGCCAATTAAAGCTCGCCCAGTGTGAAACATGGCTGCCAGGTGTCTTTTCCGTGCGCGGGGGTGGGAACGTGTTGGGCACCGGGTCAATGGGGACTCGGCGGAGTGTTCAAAACGGAAGAGGTAGTTGCCTGAAGGCTGCCAGGAGTTGTGGGGGAGGCTGAGGGAGCTGTTTGGAAGCTATTCAAGAAGTGTTCTGGTGTGCAGGCATGGCTTCAGCACTTGGTGGTCATGGAAGGCAGGGTGGCAAGTCGGGTGGGCAGTCTGCCCGCCCCCGTTTCATAGATGAGAGCCTGGGAGTGCTGGTCAAGGAGGTCTATGCCAGGCAACATATTTTAATGTCCAGGAACAGCAAGAGAATGCCGTCTCACCCCACCAAGAAGGCCTGGACAGAGGTCACCACCCAGGTCAGTGCGCATGATGTGGTGCGTGACTTCAGTGAAACAAAAGATTCAATGATCTTCTACGGTTAGCAAGGGTAAGTGCAGAGATGGCATGGAGCCGTAGGGAGAACTTTAGTCGGGTACCCGTTGCTTGGTACATTCAGTGGTCGAAAAGTGTGTATGCCAAATGGCACTGAAGCCTGCCCTGCCAAGGCTGGGATGTCAGCATGACTGGCCTTAGTGCATTGCAGAGTGAGATGTGCCACAGTGACACCGCTCGCCTAATGCCCGGGTGGGAGTGCAGGTGGGAACCAGGAAAGGACCTTCAGGGAGACAAAGCAATAATGAGGCTATTTTTCCCTGTTAGGAGAAGAGCAGTTATAACACCATGGAGCGCCGCAGAATGGGTGGAAGAGTGCCGAATCTGTGCATCCTTTACAACCATGAAAGCAATGCACTGGAGCTGGAATGCCATGGGCCAGCTCGCTCCTCCGGTCGCGGTGAGGTGAGGGGTCTTGGATGAAGGTAAGAGTGCAGGTGACAGATGCGTGTGCGGTGGGTACTGGAAACAGAACGGGCTCCTCTCATCAAAAACTGAACTGTTGTAGCCAGGGAGCCCATTGAAGCTCCAATGGAGTTGACACCACTATCTCCTCAGCCTGCCGAGATGCATAGTGACTATGATGATTGAATGTACTGAACGTTTGCCTTCCTCTTGCAGATGAGCCATCCGCAGGAGCTGCCAGCGACCCTGAGGTGCCCCCCTTAAGCTCTGAGGAAGACATCATACCTGCACCAGCATCACACTGTCTCTCTGAACCAGGCACCAGCGCAGATACTCACACGTCGATTGGCGTTAGTTACTCAGCTCTGCAGGTAATGCACAGCAGTGAGGGCACATCACACTCGCATGAGGAGCTGGCAGAGAGGTCCCAGGGAGCCGACAGTGGGAGCACAGCTGGAGACCAGAACCATGCTGTGTCTGAGGCAGATGATGAGCCCCTGGAGTTGTCCATCAGGTGGCAGGTGCTGGATGTCCAGCAGGATGCATGGGGAGATCTGGCAGAGATCCATGAGGGTCTGCTTGCCATGGTCTCCGTCATGGAGGAGTCCACGCGGACCATGAGTTCTGTGTTGACACTTAACACCGAACACACAGGCTCCTCCATGGAGAGAGTAGCAACTCTCATGGAGAGGCAGCTTCAGGGGCAGACTCAGGGGTTCCTGGGGTTGCACTCAGACCTGCAAGCCCTCACACTGGCAATGATCTCAGGAGGTCACTGTCAGTGTGAGGGATGGATGATGCACTCAGTCTCCCAGCTAGGTCGTCGCCCCTTAATGGTGAGCAGGGAGGTGCAAATGAACCTCAAGCTGGCAGACAAGCTGCCTGTCATCTCTATGGGCTTCTCTCAGGGTGCTCTGGATGAGGGTACCAGCTCCTCTGCCCCTCTGCCAGTAGCTGCTGCATCTGATGGTGCCACGATGACTGAGGTGTGCCCAGCCTTGGCACTGGATGCACCCTCCCAGGCGGAGCCTGCTCAGAGGACAACTGCCAAGGTCATCAGAGCCACCAGGACAGTAGAGTCAGCAGCTGTCTCCAGCGGCACTATCAGGGAGGCGGGGGCACCAAGATGCAGCGCCCACAAAGGTAAGTTGAAGGCATCTTCAGCACAACAGGGGTGTGTCACGGGTGACATTATTTGCGTTAATTATTTTGGCTCTTGTATTAGGGATGCACACTTTGTTTGTTCTTTCTTCGTTCATGTAAGTTAACATAAACATTTATTTGACTTAAATGGGCTGAGTTGGCTGGATGGTTTCAATAGGTGCCAGATGCAGCACAGGTTCGTAAAAGTACGGCGTTGTGTGATGCTGACGTACTGGGTTGGCTTCTCATTTATTGATTGTTAGCAAAGAAGACACTGCCATTGGCTTGACAAGGCATCAATGCCGTGGATGCCTAGCTGAAGGTTCGCTACATCAAAACATCTCTGGTGTCCCTACCTCATGAGGGTTTATGTCCTTTGCCTCGAGGTCCTTACCCTGCACCTCCCCAGGCTCTTCCTCTGAGCCATCACTTGAGTCATCCTCCCTGGCCTGTGGAGCTGCCTCGCTTTCCTCAGCCTCCATTGGTCCCCCCTTGCAAGAGCCAGGTTGTGCGGGGTGCAGAACATGACAACTATGAGGGAGACACACTCTGGAGGAAATGGCAATGCACCCCTTGACCAGTCCAGGCATCTCAATCATGTCTTCAGCAGCCCGATGGTCCTCTCCACCACCGCCCTTTGGAGGCATGACTCCTGTTGTCTCTCCTCGGCCTCAGTTCTTGGGTGACTGAGTGGGGTCATCAGCCACCTCTTCATGGGATAGCCCTTGTCACCCAGGAGCCATCCATCCACTCATGCAGGAGCCATGAACAGCCTTAATACCCCTGAGTGCCACAAGACGTAAGCATCGTGTGAGTTTCCAGGGTAACGGGCACAAACTTAGAGAATCTGTGTCCTGTGGTCACAGACAATCTGAGCATTCATTGAGTGGAATCTCTTTCTGTTAATGAAAACTCCTGGCTCACCTGCTGATGCCTTGATGGCCGTGTGACTGCAATCTATTATACCCTGCATGTGGGGGAACCCAGCAATTGCAGTGAAGCCTCGTGCTCTCTCAGCCTGGCTTGCCTCGTCTGTCTGGAAGTGGATGAACATGGGGACGTGTCTAAAGATAGCATCACAAGCTTGACACAACTGTGTGCAGCTGATTGAGAAATGCTGCACAAATCCCCCACTGAGCCCTGAAAATTTCCAGAGACATAGAAGTTGGGGGGCCACTGTGACTTCAAAGCCACCGGCATGAGGCATCCACCTACGCAGTCGGAGGCGATTTCTGGACCTATCATGTGAAATATTGCTGTCACTATGTCCCTGGAGAGGGGCTGTCTGCTGCGGGCACTAGATCTCAGACTTCTGGAGGAAGTTGGAGCACTGCCTGAACACTCTAGATGCTGCGTAGTGGTGTCTTCGGCATGCCTCCCACCTTGGCCATCTTGCTGGCTCTGCACCAACTGAGCCTGTACCTCTCCTCTTAAAGTTCTGTCCCTGGGTTGCTGCCCTTGCCCACTTGGCCTCCTCTCCCTATTGCCCCTCTCTTCCTCTTCAGAGGAGGTTCCACCAGTGGAATACACTTTCCCCATTCGATGGGATGCAGAGGAGCAGTGCCTTGAAAATGAAGGAACATTGTGCTGCAATACTTAGGGGAACCTTCCAGGAAAGATGAGGCCCTGAGATGCTGAAAGGCAGGCTTGACAATCAAACAAGATGCCAAGAAACTCTGGGACAGCTCTGTACTCACACAGCAAAGGATTGGCAATGACAGAGAAAGTGCTGCTGCTCCGGGGGCCATTTATCCCACCCGTGGGTGAGGAAATGATTAAAACATGAATTCCGCCCTCCTGTTTTGCCTATACGATGTGCTAAAAATTGTATAAGCAATGTAAAATCGCATTCAATAGGCTTTCTAATGACTTTTATTGGCCCTTTAATTTTTGGTGGGCGCTGCTCTGACTCCCACATGTGCCCGCCAACTTCAATATTGGACACGTGTGTGATGACGTCAGGAAGCACGTCCAACGTCTTCTCACACAATTTTATTATGCATTCGGGTCGCCCGACCTCAGAATGCAAGATTCAGGCACACCTTCTCAAGGTCAATTAGGGATTGGCAATAAATGCTGGCCTTGCCAAAGACACCCACATCCCAAGAATGAGTGAAAACAAGTATCACACCTTTGCAAAAACAGAATTACCTGGAAAAACTCAGCAGGTCTGGCAGCATCGGCGGAGAAGAAAAGAGTTGACGTTTCGAGTCCTCATGACCCTTCGACAGAACTAGTTCTGTCGAAGGGTCATGAGGACTCGAAACATCAACTCTTTTCTTCTCCGCCGATGCTGCCAGACCTGCTGAGTTTTTCCAGGTAATTCTGTTTTTGTTTTGGACTTCCAGCATCCGCAGTTTTTTTGTTTTTATCACACCTTTGGCTTGTTGCTCACTTCTTCATTGGAAATTGTTATTGTGTGTGCCTATGTCGTGTTTTGTGGGCAGGTAGCTATCTCATGAAAGGCACAAATGATTCCTGAATGATTGCAGAGTAGTGAGCATCCATGCTTTTTAATGCAAAAAGCTGACCTCACAAAATAACACAAGATCTCCTTTGTTAGCAACATGTGTGCAATGCACACATTGCAATCAATTTCATTAGTACTGGGACACAACTGTGGAATTGGCCTTTCAGTCACTATCATCCCATCAGTGGTCTCATGCCTTACTTCATATTAATTCCTTAGAAACTTGGCACATTGCTGATTCTCATTTTGTTCACTTGAGCATCCCCATTTCATCTCAGTAAAATCCCGCAGGCTTTGTAACAAATGCCAGTAAATCTTACTGCAGCAGAATGCATCATTCCTATAGATCTCATTAGCCATTTTGAGGAATTTCAATACAACATTAATTAAGCATTCATGAAGTTTGATTGAGGTCCGTGTTGTTTGCTTTCTAACATTTCAAGATCTCCTGGAAATTCTCAGGATTTTGAAGGAAGGCATAAGCATTCATTGGTGAATGACTGCTTACTGAATTAGTGAATTACTGAAGGCATTAAGAATTAAAGAATTAAATTGATCTCTTTATACTTGATGTGTTTTAATACCCATTTGTCACAGCTTCCTCAGCATCCCTTCGACCAGGGACACCTTCATTCTCATTTCACCAAAGTAATTTGGGGGAACAGAGAAATGATTTAGATACAGTCTTACAAACAAACTTTGTATTTGGTTAACAAGAGCGTGTTAGTGCTGCGGAGTATAATGAATAAATTAAGAAACAATGATTGAGGTGAGTATATTTAATGGGGTCTTTGGCACTTGTTGTTAGGTCCCTTCAGTGGCAAAAATGGTGCCTGCAGTGTGTGCTCACATTTTAAAAAAAAATATTTTTTCATGGCACGTGGGTGTTGCTGGCTAGGCCAACATTTATTGCCCATTCCTAATTGCCCTAGAGAAGGTGGTGGTGAGCCACTTTTTTGAACCACTGCAATTCATGTGGTGTAGGTACACCCACAGTGCTGTTAGGGAGTTCCAAGGTTTTTGACCCTGCGACAGTGAATGAACGGCGACATAGTTTCAAGTGTGTGTTGGAGGAGAATTTGTAGGTGGTGGGGTTCCAATGCATCTGCTGCCCTTGCTCTTCAAGGTGGTAGAGGTTGTGGGTTTTGAAGGTGATGTCGAAGGAGTCTTGGTAAGTTGTTGCAGTACATCTTGTGGATGGTACACATTGCTGCCACTGTGCGTCAGAGTTGGATGGAGTAAATGTTTATACGAATCTGATGGGAAGTGCTTCATACGCCACCTCCATAAAGGTGTTTGTGTGCCAGTACCTAATGTCCAACAGTGGTGTGCAGGGCGGGCAGACCATGACATCAATCAGTATCTAATGTTGATGTGACACCAGCATTGACATTTTGGAGGTCCATGTTCCAGTCAATGCCTCGCCAAAGAGAAACAGACAGAAAGAGTTGGGCACAACATGCAAATGAACAGGAAAATGTCAGAGGAAATTTTAATGAGGCAAGTTTATGGCACTGCACATAGGAATGAGTAAAAGGCAACATCTAGACTCCACTAATCATTTAGGATGAAGTTGAAAGATACTTAGTACACTTACCTCAATATCTCCAACTACAGCAGAACATCATTCAATAGAGATTGATTATATTCTTGCAGTACAAGCCAGGAGGAATCAAGGTCAAACTGGGAAGCATACTGATCAAACCTTTATGTCCAGTTCTGGTTATCAACACAGAAAATAAACAGGCAAACATTAGACCCAATGCGTAGGACACCCATTAGGCTAATCCCGAATGTCAGAGGCCTGTGTTATGTGAAAGAAAATGAAGAAATTTATATTTTTTAACTTGGAAAGAGGATCTCTCAGGGGTAAAATGATAAGAGTGTATATGACAGATAGCAGTACGGAAAAAAAAGTCAATCCAGAAAATCTACTACGGGTAACCAGTGTGAATAAAACAAAGGTTCATGTCAATGAAAGGTATATTTAAGAAGATATATCCAGGAAGTACCCCTCAACAAAAAGCATGATAATTGCACAGATAGAGATCCAGAAGTAAAAACCATGAAATGATTTAAGAGCCAAATGGATGCTGTAGTGAAGGGATTTTCCCCATTTTCTCCATCAATGAGCTAAGTGTAGTATTTGGGTGTCCAGGATTAAAAGGAGTAATTTGTGACTGGGGAAACAGTGTCACCCACATGATGATGTAAAGTAATTCTTCAGTAGTGGAATAGTGTGTGGCAGGGTAGAAGTCTGCCCTGAGGGGGCCTTGGCTAGGAGAATACTGTACAATTTTAAATAGTTATGTGTTAATAATAAACGCTTACTGTTCCGACATACAAACCTCTAGACCTCCTCATGAGACAACCACGGCAACATACAACATTAAGAGGGTTCAGCAAGCACCATGATCCTAAATTATCTTGTGACCTTAAAGTGCATCTGACTGCACTGTGAAATAAGCTGGGGCTTGGCTTCAATCTTGTCTCTTTATAAAAATGTAGTTGCAATTCTCATCTTTGATGGGACCCTTTTCCATGCAGGACTGGATCACAATAAAGACTGCCCCATTCATACCTTAGATCAATGAGCTGAATGAGATTTATAAGATGATGAATGGAAAGGATTGTGCTTGAGCTGACAGTTTGTTCCAATTAAATAAGTCAGGGAGGACCATGAGTCACAATTTTAAGTTGTGTAAGGCCATATTGAGATTAGGTGTCAGGAGGTGGTTCTTTTCCTGGAAAATAGTGGAACTGTCTGCTTGTACTGTGAATGCTGATTCTCTGTATTCCTTCAAGCTAGAACTGGTCCTGTTTCTGGCTGGGTACACCCTACAAAAGACTGCCTAGAATTATTGGAACCAGAGCAATGTTCTGGACTACTACAAACACAAAAGCAAAATACTGAAGGACACAAGAATAAGCAACAGGAGTAGGTCATTTGGCCCCTCGAGCCTGCTCTGCCATTCAATCAGGTTGTGGCTGATCTGATTGTGGTCTTAACTCCACTTTCCTGTCTGCCCCCCATAACCCATCAGTCCCTTGTCGATCAAAAATCTATCTAACGCAGCTTTGAATATATTCAATGATTCAGCCTCCACTGCTCTCTAAGGAAGAGAATTCCAAAGACTGATAACCCTCTGAGAGAAGAAAATTCTCCTCACCTAAGTCTTAAATGGGAGACCCTTAATTTTTAAACTGTGCCCCTAAGTTCTAGACTCCCATTAAAGGGAAGAACATTTTCTCAGTGTCCATCCTGTCAGACGCAGATGCTGGACCTCCTGGACTAAATTCAATTGCTTAAATAGGCACAGCGAGGGCTGTCCCAAAATTTGTTTTTCCCAAATTAGCCTAGGTTTTTACCTAGTTAATCTCCTCTCCCATGAGATCACATGGTTTTGGGTGGGGTGAGGAAATGTATATATTGTGATGCACAAGAGGAAAAGGCTAGATGGACAAGAGGGTCCTTTCTTGTCCGCCATTGTCCTTATGTTTGTATAGGGCCATTAGATAGCAGTCAGTCATGATACTGCCTAAAGTCCATGTTATGTTTGAATCCCTGTTCAGTGTTGAAAAGTCAGTGTCTGACCCACTGTACAATTCCCAGCACAGAACCATGGAAAATTGTGAGGCTAATTAAAAGAATATACCAATTAGAAATTTTACTAGGTTGTTCAATGAAAAGCAACCCTTTTTCAATGCTTTTCATATTCTAAATTAGCCATTCCTACAAGGTGAGCATGTTTGTCTGTCTCCACATGAAGTAATAGTTGGGAACTTACACTTGGTGGCAGTGGACTTCATTGTAGGTAAGCGGGATGTTTGTCCATTGACTCAGCAATCTAAAGCAACAATCTTAATCTCTGACATTATATGTAACGTTCAGGAGCAATGTGTCATTGTTACTTTTGCTTTCCCTTTTCAACATCGAGGACGTTTGTAGAACTGAATTGTCAAGTACATTTGCATTTGGAAGAACTCATATTTCCCCAGCATTTTTCATGACCTCAGGATGTCCCAAATAGCTTTACAGTCAATGAAGTACTTTTAAAGTACAGTCACTCTGGTAAAGTATGCAACACGGCAGCCAATTTGCACAAAGCAAGCTCCCACAAAGAGCAATGTTATAATGACCAGGTGATCTGGTGTTATTGATTGAAGGAAATAACTTGGCCAGGATAGCAGAGAGAACACCCTTGCTTTTCTCTGAAATAGTGTTGTGGGATCTCTTATATTCACTTGCGAAGGCAAGTTTCACTTGGTTTGATGTTTCTTCTGAAATATTGATAACGCAGTGCTGGCTGAACACTGTGGGGTGGATTTTCTTGATGGTGGTTGGGAGTCTGATCCGGAGGTGTGTGGTTCTCTGACTCTCACCCCCGCCTTTTAAGGACACCGACTAAACCATCTTATGGCCAATTAATGGCCCCACCCCCTTAGGAAGTCAGGAAGAGAGGGGGGGCAGGTCGTGAACCAGGAGTCAGTCGTGGCCACCCATTTAAAGATACCCTGGCATAGGTTGGTGGCAGCTATGCCATAATTAGTGGTTTTCAGGCCTTAGCTTTGAGCCAGAAGAGTGTGAAATCCTTTGAACTATTGGACAGCAGCAGGTAAGAGCTTGTTTTTAAGTGTTGGTGACTGTTGTGCCGGCACTGCCACATTCAGGACCGTTGCCAGGGAGGAAAGAACATTTGAACACACCTGCCATTCCTCTTCTGAATAAGAAGTGTTTAGCAAAAGCCTCAAATTCTATCCTTCAAATTTCTTTGTCTCTCCACTGAGACAGTATAGCCACCATATAATGGAGAGAGGAGCCGTTAAGGGGCCCAGACTAAGGGCAGCCCCACAGTTTGATGGTGGCTCCCTATGAGACCTCCTCCAGCTTCTGAATGATCAGTGGGAGGTCCTCTTGTTTGCTGACATGAAGAGAAGACATTCCAATCTAACCAAAGCAGCTTGGATGGAGTTTGCAGGGGAGGTCAGTTGTCATGGAGTCATTGAAAGGATATGACTGCAGTAATGTAAAAAGGCTTAATGACCACTACGAGTTGCCAGAATGAGTGTGTAAGCATTTTGGAAAAGGAAGGGTGTGAGTGTGAGCTGGTGTGTCATGTGTGGGATTGCCTAGTGTCTTGGCCAAGTGCACAAGGTGGCATGAAGCAGAAAATTACAGTGCATTAGCACCAGGATTCTGGGCATGTTGTGGGGGGTGAGGGTTTGGGGAGGGTCTTATGATCTGCACCACCTGTTATTTAGCAATGATCATTGAGAAATGTTAAACTCCAACAAAGGACATGTTGGCCACTCATTTGAAAGCATGATTTTGGCACAACACATTCATAATGATGTTACTTTTCACTTTCAGGAGAAGAGAGCACATGATGCCAGCTAGAGGACTGGGACCGGAGGTGGTCAAGCCAACATGGCCACCTTCACCACTATAGAGGAGGGAGTGCTGGAGCTGGCTTAGCAGAGTTGCATGACTGGGCAAGGCAAGGTTGGAGGAAGGCCCCAGGGTGGTGAGATTCCAAGGGCACATAGCTCTTTCCTGCAAACATTGGAACTAAGAAAGTGGGATTGGAAACAGGGTAAGGCAATGGGGAGGTGACATTGATGGCCTTGACTTTGGAGTCTTGCAGAATTCGGGGAGAAATGTGTGTCTCAATTTTAAAGGGCCGAATGTTCAAATCCTGGTTACCATCCCCTAATATTGTGGGTGTGTTTTTTTAGGAAGCCTGTCTCTCCGATATCACCACAAATAATGATGGTGCCCTTCATCCCCCTTGTTTGTTCCCCCCACAGGTGACAGCCACTAGCTCCCAGGGAGCAGCCTCAGAGGGTGCAGGATGACATTCTAGCTCCACACCTCGCACCAGTGCAGATAGATGCACCTGATGGGGAGTGGGGATGGGCGGGGTGGTATGCGTAACTTGGCTGTAAGGGAGCCACACACTGGTGCAAGCACAACACAGTTGCAAGATCAGCTGTCAGAGGCTGAGATGGAGCAGGTCTCTGGCCCTTGGAGGGCTACTGAAAGCGACCTAGATGCTGAGACCCAGGCTGATGGTGAGCCTCTGGAGTCATCCATCAGGCAGCAGATATTCGATGCCCAGCACAAGGTACATGGAAATGTGACAGAGATTCCAGAGGGGTTGTGCACACTGGCACAGATAGTAGAGAAGTCTATCCATGTCATGAGCACTGCGATCACCCACTCTATAGAATGCATGGCTTCCTCTACTGAGAGACTGGGGATTGCATGGAGAGCCAAACCCAGCAGCTTACTGATGGGATACTGGGTTTGCATTTTGACCTGTTCTCCATCACCTTAGCTCTGAGCTCTAGTGCCCAGGAGTGCAAGGAGCCTGGAGTCACATCCAGGTATCGGTTCCTCCCAGAAAAACAGGGGGGGTCAAATGGACCTCACGACAGCAGATGAGCAGCTGCTGATGCCATCATGGGGCACCTCTTTGTATTTCTCTGCCTCTCAGCCATTGACATAAATTCCGAGTGCTGCAGTGATAGATGAGCCTCCTGCCACTGTGCAGGAGACTCTCACCACACTGGAGCCCTCATGGCCTCAGGCAACCAGAGAACGCCTGCCAAAGTCATCCCAAGCAAGGGGACACAAGGATCAGCAGCCTGTCTACAGCACAGCTGGCAGCGAGGGGGCAGCACCACACAGTGGTACCATATACAATTGAAGAAAACACCTCATTAGTCACATAAGGATGTAAAGGGTGATTGTTCAGTATTGAGAGCTACGAAAATTGTTTTTACATTTTGGAAATACTTGATTGTTCTTTTCACTTGAAGCTCTGGCTGCATTCTGATTCGTGTGTGTGATGTGATGGTTTTCGTTTGGATTGACTGCATGCTGTTAACATGTTTGTGCTTATGTGGGTCCCTCTGATCAGCCTCATTTGGTATCTCTACATTGGCACATGCACCGGCGGCCCTGGTGCTCATCTGTGGGAGCAGCCAGGAAAAGGTGAGAATGGCCAAAATGTTATAGCTGAGCAAGGACACATTGCCAGCGGAATCTTCGCAGAGAATCCCACTTCTTTTGGATATCAAAGGCCTCCTGCACATCGGCTTGCGCAGCTGGCTCGAATGACTCACCCTCATCATCATCAGGCTCATCATCAGATTAGCTCCCTCCATCAGATCCTCCCCTGTTGGAGCTCCCCCTCTCCGGAGGACCAGGTTTTGCAAGACATAGCAGACCATGACATTGAGTAAGACTCAATCAAGAGCATTGGGCTCTAAATATTAACTCTGTTTCTCTCCTCACAGATGCTGCCAGACCGGCTGAGGTTATCCAGCACTTATTCTAGCAGGGGTGTATTGCAGAGTGCCACCCGATCAGTCCAACAACTAAAACGCATTTTGAACAGACCAGCTCAATGATGGCCCTCGTGGATGTATGGTTATCATTATACCTCCTCTCAGGCTCTGTATGTGGATTTCTCACTGGGGCCATTAGCCATTTCTGGAGAGGGTAAACTTTATCACCCAGAAGATAGCCATCCAAAACTTCCAGGTCACTGAGCATCCCTGGCACCTGGAAGAGCTTAAGTGTGAATGCACTGTGACTGCTCCCTCTGCACGCACCTGCATTATCCTTTGTCTATGATCACACACAATCTGCACATTTATGGAGTGATATCTTTTTCTGTTGACAAATGCCTCTGGCTCTCCAGATGGTGCTTTAATTGCCACATGTGTGCACCTTTGGAAATCTAGCCATGGCTGCAAAGCCTCTGGCTCTTTCTGCTTGACTGGTGCTGTCACTGGTAACTGAGATAAACTCATGGATAGGCCTGAATATGACAACCGTAAAAACCTCACTGTTATGAGCTGCTTGCTGCAAAATTCCCCTAAGGTCTCCACATGATGCTTGAAATGACACAGAGACAAACAAATTAAAGGCCACGGTTACTTTTAACATTGCAGGCTTTGTGTGGCCACCCACACAATTGGAGGCTATCTTCCCATAAGTCACACAGGGATGTGACTGTCTCCCTTGAGAGGCACAGTCTTCTAAGGCACTGTCATTCAGGCATCTGGTGGTATGTCATCCTCCTGTAGGGCCAGCTGGCAGGGTGCTGCCTTTGCCTACCCCTGCCTGCCTGAGGTTACTGTCTGTCCTTTGCAGCCCCTAGTCCAGCAGCAGGTTGCACTTCTTGCTGGTTTGAAGGGCATACCTGTCCCTGCCCAGCTGACCCCCTCTGCCTCCTCCTTCTCCTTCTCCTCACTGGAGGAGGAGTCTCCCCTAGAATGACCAATTCCCATGAGAGACAACGATCTAAAGGTCCAGTGCTGGAGTGCGCATACCTGATTGTAGCACTTTCTGTACGCCCCCTTCCCTGAGAAAATGGCCTAATGCAGGCTGAAAACAATCAAAAATCAAAGTTAAACCACCAAGAAACTCTCCCACCTTCAACCTCAGTGTCCTTTGCTGAATGCAGCCACAGTCCCACTTTGAGCCTTTATATCCACCTTTGTAATGCACTCTCATACATGGTGTCACTCCCTCCAATTGTTTTTCAACCAAAAAATGGCATGGACAGCATAAAATTCAGGACTATTGCCTTATTAACAAGCTTAATAGTTTGTTAGTTCATTTACTTAGAATGATAGTCAGGCTACTGGATTTTACTAATGCGTGGTTGCAGGGGGGTGGGGGTGGGGGTGGAGGCATATCAATGCATATTTCAAGTCTATGCCTATCCCCTTTTAAAATTATTTAAATCTTGCTTCCAAGGATGAACAGAGATGAAAACAATAATATATTTTGATGGGTTTCACCTTTAGTGAAACTAGATTGTGGGGAGAAACATAGAAGCTTAAACAGAGAGTGAGAATCTGAACGGTTAACAATGTCATGTGGTCTCTAATGGTTTGCATTACAAGCCTACCGACTCCCACAGCTACCTCGACTACAGCTCCTCACACCCCCTTCCTGTAAGGACTCCATCCCATTCTCTCAATTCCTTCGCCTCTGTCGCATCTGTTCTGATGATGCCACTTTCAAAAACAGTTCCTCTGACATGTCCTCCTTCTTCCTTAACCGAGGTTTTCCACCCACAGTGGTTGACGAGGCCCTCAACCGTGTCTGGCCCATCTCCCGCGCATCCACCCTCACACCTTCTTCTCCCTCCCAGAAACATGATGGGGTCCCCCTTGTCCTCACTTAACACCTAACCAGCCTCCACATTCAAAGGATCATCCTCCGCCATTTCCGCCAATTCCAGCATGATGCCACCACCAAACACATCTTCCCTTCACCCCCAACCGGCGGCATTCTGTAGGGATCGTTCCCTCCGGGATACCCTGGTCCGCTCCTCCATCACCCTCTACACCTCAACCCCCTCCCACAGCACCTTCCCATGCAACCGCAGAAGGTGCAACACCTGCCCCTTTACTTCCCCTCTCCTCACCGTCCAAGGGCCCGAAGACTCCTTTCAAGTGAAGCAGCATTTCACTTGCACTTCCCTCAACTTAGTCTACTGCATTCGTTGCTCCCAATGTGGTTTCCTCCACATTGGAGAGACCAAATGCAGACTGGGTGACCGCTTTGCAGAACACCTTCGGTTTGTCCGCAAGTATTATCCAGACCTCCCTGTCGTTTGCCATTTCAACACTTCACCCTGCTCTCATGCCCACATGTCCGTCCTTGGCTTGCTGCATTGTTCCAGTGAAGCTCAATGCGAACAGGAGGAACAAGCACCTCATCTTCCGACTAGGCACTTTACAGCTTTCTGGACTGAATACTGAGTTCAACAATTTTAGATCATGAACTCTCTCCTCCATCCCCACCCCCTTTCCGATTTCCCCCTCCTTTTTGTTTTTTTCCAATAATTTATATAGATTTTTCTTTTCCCACCTACTTCCATTATTTTTAAGTGTATTTCCATCCATTGTTTTATCTCTACCTTTCAGCCTATTTTGATCCCTTCCCCCACCCCACCCCCACTAGGGCTATCTTTTTCTTACTCGTCCTGCTTTCTACCCTTAATTAGCACATTCCTTTACATAATATCACCACCTTCAACACTTCTTTCTCCTTTTGTCTGTGACATCTTTTGGTTATCTCCAACTATCACTGGGCCTCTATCCAGCTCTTCTTGTCCCATCCCCCACCCCATCCCCCCCCCACCCCCTTGAACCAGCTTATATTTCACCTCTCTTCTATTTTTACTTAGTTGTGTTGAAGGGTTATTCAGACTCAACATGTTAACTGTGCTCCTATCTGCAGAGGCTGCCAGACCTGCTGAGTTTTTCCAGGTATTTTTGTTTTTGTAATGTCACGTGGTGCTCGGCTGAGGGAGTTAGGAGCAAGAGGTTTACATTTGATGAGCCAAATTACCTTTTCTCATCCTGGGAAGTGGAACTTCTACAATGTTGAAATTTTACTAATAGTTTATTGATTTTTACATTCATTGTTTTAAGACTAATAATTCATGAGGTGGATGAAACAAGAGAAAAATAAATTATACTGGTAAATTGCATGCATTAAATCAATAGTGACAAATGAATAGATCATTAATGAAACAGCAGGTCTTAAAGAGAGTACCTTTAATCACCTTTCTTCTAGGCTTACCCTATTATAGACTGTCTTGAAAAAAGATCATGATATTGCTTCATTGTAGTGTGGGACTATATCAATTCTGAACAGTTGCTGCAGGCTAAACAAGCCATTACTTAGTATCAGTGAGCAGTACAAAGTTGCATAGAGCTTTTCTGATATTCACAGCTGTTACCTTGGTTTATTCTCAACAGTATCACTGAACTTGGTCCTGGAGGACTGGCTGGCTTGTTCTAGTATCTTCTGGCTTCTCTCTCAGGCTGGAAGCGGTAAAGGTTATGCAAGCTGGATTCTGTCTGGCACCTGAAGTAAATATTTTACTGTTGATTCCGCTCTCTAGCTGATCTGAAACTCTATTCAAATTTGATTTTTGTTATCTCTTGTGGTAATAGTTTTGGGAAATGTAGGACTGTGGTTTTAAGAATAATCCTGTGTTATAAGATCACATGATCTGTGTAAACCAAAGTCTTAACAGGAGAACCTCTACAGAAGAGTTCTTCTTTAGTTATGTGGTTTGATGCATACGTGTAGTTGCTACTGCTGTCATGTAAATAAAGTTAAATTTCCATGAAGAAAAGTTGTTTGAAGATAACTCTATAATAACCTGGCAATGAGGATAAATCAAATTCAGGTGCTATACCTCGCCCAGCAATTGTGAGTATGTAAGTTCGTTAAACATAAAAGAAGATATACTCATTCAAAATGCCACAGTTTGGCAGAATCAATCCCTTTGAGGTAGCCACAGATGATTGATCTCAATATTTGGAACATCTTGTGTTCTTCTTTCAAGCAAACAAAGTCATGGGGAGGAAAAGAGGAGAGCAATTCTCCTGAATATTTGTGGGAGCAAGAACTACAGTTTAACTTGAAGCTTGATGGCCATCCCCAGTGCCCCAGAATTAGTAGATGTCATTAAGGGACATTTTCAACCCAAGTCCTTAGTCACAATGCAGAGGTTCAGGTTCAATTCATGGAATAGAGACCAGGGGAGACAATTGCTACCTATGTGGTGAAATTAAAACAACTAATGGAGTGTTATGATTTCGATGAAGTCCTGAATGACATGCTCAGAGATTGTTTAGGATGTGGCATGCAGGAAGACACTATTCAGTGAAGATTGCTGGCTGAAGAGAATCTTGATCTTAAGTAAGTGTTAGAAATAGCGCTGGCGATGGAAAGCGTTTTAAGGGATTCACATGCAATTCAAGTGGCAAAAAATGGTGCCGTTCTCCTAGTCAGGCAGGAATAGTCAGCCAAAAGCAGTGGGAAAAGCTGGCACTCTGCTGAGAAGCTAACCGAAAAATTAGAGGACACGGCTTAGCCACTAACCCGAAAAAAAACTTTCATCAACATGGAAACAACCAGTCTTCTAGTGATTGGAAACTTTAAAAAGTAGTGTTATTTTTGCCACAGAAGTGAACACGTTATGAGACAGTGCACAGTGAGATTTAAACAGGCCTCCAAACAACAAATCAAAGTCCAATGAAGTCTATAGAGTAAAAGAGCCAGAAGCAATCAATTCTGACATTTATTCATTATTCAACCTGTCGGTTGGGAAGACAGATACAATATATGTTACAGTGCAAGTGAATGGCAAACCCTTAAAAATGGAAGTAGACACAGGTGCTTCGACCACTGTGATAGGAGAACACGCTTTCAGATATTCAAATAAAGATGATCAACAATTATATTTGGAACAAACATCTGCCAAGTTGAAAACATACACAGGTGAAGAAATCCAAGTAAAAGGTATTACCAGAGCAATTGTTCACTATAGACACCCATCAGCACAGCTACCAGTGATGGTAGTAGAAGGTGAAGGGCCAAGCCTTCTAGGGTGCGATTGGTTGAAGGAGTTTAAATTAAACTGGTCCAAAATCTTCCACTTGCAAGCAGGGAGACTACCAGAGCTGCTAAAAAAAATGACACTGTCTTCAAGGATGAACTGCGAAAAATCCAGGGCCCACAGGCCTAGATTTATGTGGACCCAGAAGCAACTCCTCGCTTCTTGAAAGCAAGACTGGTGCCATACACTCTGAGAATGTTGACGCTGAGCTGAACTGGCTAGAGAGGCTGGGTGTCATAAAAGTGGTTCAGTTTTCAGACTGGGCAGCACCCATAGTCGCTGTCCTTAAACCAGACCAGGCCATCCGGAACTGTGGGGACTATAAACAGAGCAGCCAAACTGGACAGGTACCCTATTTCCAAGGTTGAAAACCTATATGCCAAACTAGCAAGAGGGACAACCTATACAAAGCTTGACATGAGTCACACATGTCAACAACTGGAGCTAATATACACACCTGCCCCTTGGTGTTTCCTCAGCCTGTGCCATTTTTCAGAGGACAATGGAGAGCTTGCTACAGGGACTACTTCAGGTTGTGGTCTACCTGGACGATATACTGATAACTGGATTCACAGAAAAGGAATAGTTGGCTAGCCTAGAGGAAGTCCTGAAATGATTTTTAGAAGCAGGAGTGCACTTGAAGATGGAAAAATGCATTTTTCAAGCAAATGAAGTAATCTATTTGGCCCACTAGGTAGATGCCCAAAGGTTACACCCAATTGAAGATAAGGTTAAAGCAATAAGAGAGGCACCTGTACCCAAGAACACCACTGAACTTAAATCACTTTTAGGGATGATAAATTATTATGGGCAGTTTCTACCAAATTTATCCACAGTTCTAGCCCCTCTATATTTACTACTAAGGAAAACCAGCATTGGTTTTGGGAGGTACTCCAAAAAGAAGCCTTGATTAAAGTAAAATAGCTCCTACACTCTTCATATTTGTGACCAGTCGAAGGAATTGGTGCTAACCTGCAATGTGCCCCCTATGGAGTGGGAGCGATATTTTCTCACAAAATGGACAATGGCTCAAAGAGGCCAAAAGGCTATGTATCCAGGACACAGCCAAGAAAGGATATTCTCAGATTGATAAGGGAGGTCTGTTGATTATTTTTGGTGTGAAAAAAATCCGCCAATACACGCACGGACGACATTTCATGATAGTATCAGACCACAGACCACTTTTGGGTCTGTTTAATGAGGAAAAGGATATACCTTCCATAGCTTTTGCATGAATTCAAAGATGGGCTCTAATTTCGGCAGCAATGAATATACTTTTGTACATAGACCAGGGATTCGTATAACAAATGTTGATGCCCTAAATCACCTTCCTTTACAAGAAAATGATGAATATGTCCCAATCTCACAGGAACTCATATTAGTGATGAATTTTCTAGATTCCTCACCAGTCTGTGTCAGACAGATAAGAAACTAAACGAATCATGATCCAGTTCTGTCTTGAGTGAGAGACCAAGTGTTACAAGGTTGCTCCCAGGATCCAGTCTCTGATGCATTGAAGCCATTTTTCAGCCAAAGACACAAGATGAGCAGTCAGCATGGTATTCTATTGTGGGGTGCATGGTTAGTAATTCCTGAACAAGGAAGGGAACCGCTTTTAGTAGAGCTAAACTGTGCCTATCTAGGGATCTCCTGAACGAAGATGATAGTACGGAGTTATCTTTGATGGCCAGGGACGGACAGCGATATTGAAAATGTGGTAAAACACTATGTGCAATATCAATAGCTACAAAAGTTGCCCGTGGCAGGCCCATTATATCCATGGGAGTGGCCTGGTAGACCCTGGATGCAATTGCACATTGATTACGGAGGTCCTTCCCTTGGAACCAAGAGGAGAATTTTCTCCCTGTCGTGTGGGACGATCGGGAGTGGGTGCGGGTGGGCCCATGGATGAAGTTTCATGAAAAACGTGAAGGTCACTGAGGTTCTTCGCCTGCCCGCCAACCTTAAGTTTGGATGGGCAGCATTGAGAATTAGTTTAATTGGTTTATGAATGGTCTTAACAGGCCTTTGGCAGTTCAATGGGCATGCAGATATTTCCGGCAAGTGCCCGCCGAATGGAAGATCTGAATGAAGCATGGTGACATTGGGACGCACGTCCGACATCACCGCGCATCATTTTATGCATTGGAGTGCAGGGTCCGCTCCCGCACGAAAACGTGAAAATTCTCCACCATGTTTCTACTGATTATAGATGTTCATTCCATGTGTTTAGATGTTTATGAGGTAAAGTCATCAACGTCCGGCGCCACTATAGAAAAACTAGGCCAGAGCTTCGTCGCCCACAGATTGCCAGTGGTAATTATTTCAGATAATGTTACTGCATTTACGAGCACTGAGTTCCAAACATTTATCAACCTCAACGTTATCAACCACAAGAAGACTGCACTGTACCATCCATCATCAAACGGTCAGGTGGAAAGGGCAGTTTAAGCTTTTAAGGCAGGAATGAAAAAGTTGACAGGCGGTTCGTTGGAGACGAAAGCTTGCTTGTTTCCTTTTTCACTACAGAATGACCCCCCACACTGTGACAGGAGCAACACCTGCAGAATTACTGATGTGGCACTGTCATCGAAAAAGCCTAAGCCTAATATTTCCCAATTTGAAGGGGAAGGTGGAGAAAAGTTAAGGGAACCAAAAAGCGACTCATGATTTGCATAGTCGTGAGAGACAATTTACTGTTGGAGAAGCAGTATATGTAAAGAATTTCAGTGGAGCACCGAAGTGGTTACCTGGTAAAGTGAGTTCTGTGTCTGGACCATTGTAGTATCACATGGAAGTGGAGGGCCAGATCGCCCATAAACATGTGGATCATTTAAGAAAGAGAGAGATACCCCTGTAAAATGATGTTCCACCTGTAACTGTTACTGAACCTGTGTTTCCTGTTGAAGTTGCTCAATCCATGCCCGATGTCTCTGTTGGAGTGGAAGCCACTGGGCTGCATGAACCTAATGAAGTATGTGATGTTAATGCTGTTCCAGAGAATGTGATTCCAACAAAAGAATCTGAAGTTGTTGAACTGTGACGTTCCACACGGATCAGGAAACCACCTGAAAGATGGAACTTGTAATTTCATGATCTGTGTAAATATTGTATTGTCATGAGATAAATATCTTTGCAAATACAAAAAGTACATAAAAGTTAAAGGTGGAGAAATGTGGTAATTATAGCTTTGGGAAATGTAAGACTGTAGCTTTAAGAATAATCCTATGTTGTAAGATCACATGTTCTGCGTAAATCAATGTGGTAGCAGCACGGGGAACCTCTACAAGAGAGTTCTTTAGTTATGGGGTTTGATGCACACGTGTAGTTGCTGCTGCTGTCTTGTAAATAAAGTTAAACGTTTCCACTAAGAAAAATTGTCTGAAGATCGACTCTATAATATCTCTGTAACTATCTTCATTCTGACAAACCTTGGCAAACACTGTTGTTCCTCCAAATCTGGCCTCCCGTGTATTCCCAATTTCTATCTTTCCACCATTGGTGGCTGTGATTTCATCCCTAAACTTTACTTCTCTACCTCACTTCCTTCCTTTAAGAGGCTCCTAAAAAAATTTGAAAAAATGAGTTTCTTTGGCCAAGCTTTTGATCACCTGTCCTAATATCTCCTTACGTTGTTTGTTCTCTCTAAGAAGGTAGTTTGTGAAATGGGAGTTGGCATTTTGATCAACCAATTGAATTTATGGCCAGGATTTTCTGGCCCCATCATGGGTGGGACCCGCCGTGGGCGAGGTGGTGCCCCAGCCAGGAGTCCATTGACTTGCGACAGGATCCCAGAAGTGGGCCCTTACTCACTGCCGGTTCAAGGGACATCACCATTCACTCTCTCACACTCACCGTCATTGTCCTCATCCCATCCATAGGACTACTCACCACCCACACAGGCCAGGCATACTTATCATCTGCTCTGGCAGGCATCCTGCTTACACTGTCTCCATCTCTATTCATGCAAGACAAGCTGGCACACAACAACAGGGAGAGGTCGCAGACCGGTGGCTGAATGCCCGATATCAAGGTCCTCATGGACTTTAAAAACAGAGCCATCCAGCTAGCCAGCGAGGATCTGGGCCGTTCCTGTGCTGACGGTGAGGTCGGTGGTGCTCTACCAAGTGAGGATCGAGCAGTGCAACATCCATCAGGTAATCATGCTGTGAGTGATGTGTCCTGTTTCTCAGGCCACTGCCATGCACTAATTATCCCCCCTTGCTTCCACAGGCACATCTGAGAAACAGCCAATGGAGCCTATGACCCAAGGCCTTCAATCAAACCCCGAAGAAACCTCTGAAGAGGAATCTGAAGGCATCCTCCCTGAAGTCCCATCACAGAGCTCACCCACACCCTCCACGAGCGCAGAGACACACATCTTTGTGGGACCTAGCTTTAGAATAGCCTTGGGATCTCAATCTGGTGAGCACATCGCACATTCTGATCCACAGCAGGCAGCGGCAGGGACCTCCTTAGCGTCCAGCACTCAGAGGATTGCTGGAGGACAGAAATTTGCTGATTTTGAGTCAGATGATGAGCTTCTGGCCTTGGCCGTTTCACAGTTGCTGGAGCTGCAAAGGCAAGCTCGGAAATATCAGAAAGGAATGTCTGTTGCACTCCTCAGATTGCAAGGCACGTTGGAGGAGTCCATCTGCCTTCAGTCTCTCTGAGGTGATAGTGCCAGCATGCCAATGCACCAAGTTCACACTGGCAGGATGGTGGCTGCTATGGAGACCTTGGTCCAGGACTTTGTGCCTGCACTGCTGTTAGCTCAACTCCATCGCTGATGCCATTATTGGCCTCCAACAGTGTGTACGTGAGATGGGTGCTGGGCAGCTCAATCTCACTCCAGCTATCCCTGCTCCTCAAGGAGTCAGCCTGGGTCCCACAGCACCCATAGGGAGAAGGATCAGCAGGTTCACACTCTGGGCCCATCCATCCAGGTGACTCTGGGAGTGTCCGGCCTATACAACTCCCCTCTTCCTCTGACCTCAGCAGCTCCAGCTCCACAGGCTGAGGAGGGTGTCACTGCGACACAGCAGGACCCTGAAAGCAGGCTGGACCCTCCAAGTCTAGGCCCTCCAGAAGGTGCCCACCCAGGTCATCACAGTCAGGGTGTAGCAATCAGCAGGCTGCCTCCAACTCCGCTGTGGGTTTTCGGGGAGCTCCATGATGTAGCGGCAGGGTTAGGAAAGTTTTAAGTTTTTGGTTGTCCAGTTCAGCTTGTTTGGCTAATGCTAGCAGCACCCTTGATATTAACACATTAGTTGGTGCTTGAAACAATACAGGCAGAGAGACTGATTAACTGAACAAATTGGTGGTTTATTGGAACTAAGTACATAGCACTAATACCATGTATGCTTCTTCAATCACCTCCAGCTCTAGACCTACAAGTTACCCAGGAAGCATGCTTTGTGTAGCGATTGGTCAATGCAGTCACATAGTCAACTAACCATGTTCTCTTAAAGGTACGTAATACTCCACTTTACCACAGAAAGTTAAGAAGATGTAACTCTTTCGAGTACAAACCCTTTTCCATCTGTTTCAGATGAAGTTACATTGTTTCATAGTTTGCCATTGTGAGATCTGAACTCTTGATCTTGGGGTTACAAACCCAGTACCATAACCATTTGGCTATTTAGGCCAAGCTGTTAAGAAGATGCAACTCTTTCGAGTACAAACACGTTTCCATCTGTTTCAGATGAAGTTATATTGTTTCATAATTTGCCATTGTAAGATTTGAACTCTTGATCTTGGGGTTACAAACCTAGTACCATAACCACATGGCTAATAATTTGCCATTGTGAGATTTGAACTTTTGATCTTGGGGTAACAAGCCCAGTACTATAACCACTTGGCTATTTAGGCCAAGCAAAACTGTTGTAACTCTTTTGAGTACAAACCCGTTTCCATTTGTTTCAGATGAAGTTACATTGTTTCATAGTTTGCCATTGTGAGATTTGAACTCTTGATAATCTTTTAAATGAAAACCAAATCAACAAAATTGGGATAAATCAGGCACAGCCCCTAATTCAGGTCAGCTGTAAAACCAAGGACAAAGTTTAAAGGAAACTTACAAACTTTAAATCAAAATGTGATTAAAGGGGTCAACAAAACACCCCAGTCCCCGCGGTGCCCACCGAGCACGGAAGGCCTCGAGAGTGCCAGCAGACACCGCGTGCTCCTTCTCCAGGGACATCTGGCAGCGAACGTAGCCGCGGAAGAGGGACAAACAATCGGGCGGGACTCCCCCGTCGATCGCCCGCTGCCTGGACCTGTTAATGGCCAACTTGGCCAGGCCCAGGAGCAGGTTCACGAGGAGGTCCTCCTCCTTCCCGACCCCCTTCCGCACCGGGTGCCCATAGATCAGGAGCGTGGGGCTGAAGTGCAAACAAAACATCAATAAAAGGTTTTTCAAATAACTAAAAAGGGAGTGCAGTCTACAACACCCTACGTATACATGGTCCACGGACTCCACAAGACCGCAAAAAGGGCACGTGCCCAGAGAGTCCGTGAACCTATGCATCCTCTTATTATAAGGGACTGCTGCATGCAACACCCTCCAACCAAGGTCCCCGATAGAAAGGGGGAGGACACCTCCGTAGAGGGCCTCCCATCGGGGGCCTCTGCCGCCGGACGGCAACAAGGCATGCCAGGGCGTGTCCGGTCGACGGACAAGGGCGAGAAAATGGAAGGTGTGCAACAGCAGTCCGTACAAAAAGCCCCTCTTTGCCGTGCCAAAAGGCACAGAGGGCATGTCCCCGAGGCGGCTCATATTGCAGGGCACCAGCACCCGAGGGAGGGTTCGGGGCTTGGGGCCAATGTGGAATTCCGTCCGAATAAGATGTAACTCTTTCGAGTACAAACCCTTTTCCATCTGTTTCAGATGAAGTTACATTGTTTCATAGTTTGCCATTGTGAGATCTGAACTCTTGATCTTGGGGTTACAAACCCAGTACCATAACCATTTGGCTATTTAGGCCAAGCTGTTAAGAAGATGTAACTCTTTCGAGTACAAACACATTTCCATCTGTTTCAGATGAAGTTACATTGTTTCATAGTTTGCCATTGTAAGATTTGAACTCTTGATCTTGGGGTTACAAACCCAGTACCATAACCACTTGGCTATTTAGGCCAAGCTAAAGATGTAACTCTTTCGAGTACAAACCCGTTTCCATCTGTTTCAGATGAAGTTACATCGTTTCATAGTTTGCCATTATGAGATTTGAACTCTTGATAATCTTTTAAATGAAAACCAAATCAACAAAATTGGGATAAGTCAGGCACAGCCCCTAATTCAGGTCAGCTGTAAAACCAAGAACAAAGTTTAAAGGAAACTTACAAACTTTAAATCAAAATGTGATTAAAGGGGTCAACAAAACACCATTGTGAGATTTGAACTCTTGATCTTGGGGTTACTAACCCAGTACCATAACCACTTGGCTATTTAGGCCAAGCCCATTAGGGAGATGTAACTCTTTAGAGTACAAACCTGTTTCTATCTGTTTCAGATGAAGTTACATAGTTTGCCATTGTGAGATTTGAACTCTTGATCTTGGGGTTATAAACCCAGTACCATACCCACTTGGCTATTTAGGCCAAGCCCATTAGGAAGATGTAGTTGCACAGATTGGGCACCGGTGTTAATCACTTGTATATTCTGTTCACCATTACCAAGAAACACCCAAGAATGTCTCCTGGCCTACGGCTCCTTGTTCTGATGAGCAGTGTTCTTGTCACTCAAAGGTGGAATCTTTCTGCACAAGATAAAGGCAGATGTCTCAGTCCAAGGCCTCTTCCCTGTGCTCTGTGCAGCCTTTGGACCAAAGTGATGGTCCAGCCTCACACTCCCTGGACACTTAACTGATGCCTGCACCTAGGCGGTGCTGGGCATTGTTGCCAGAATGTAATGGGCAGGTGCCACAGAGTTCTCTCATACTCTCTGTGTGCTCTCAGCACCTTTAAGGCCCATATCTCTTCAGCTTCTGTGGCCAGTGACACTGCGCTTCTGAAGGGGTCAGGTGCTGAAGGCAGACAGAGGATCAGATGCTTCTAAAGTTTCACAGCTGTGTCTCTATGATATGACCCTGATCACACAGCTCAAGCGAGCTGCCTTCGGCCAGACAGGAGTCAGACATTCTCAGAGGCTATGTGAAGATCTATGGAGTGTCCTCACTGCATATCGTCATCATCTTCCTCCTGTAATCAAGCTACTATTAGGGCTTCCACTACATCTCCATGACAGGAGCATTCTCACAGAGGGTATGTGCACTGCCATAAGCCAGACTGGAGTCGAATGTTCACAGATGCAATGTGAGGATCTATGGGGTCAACTCACTGCATGTCGTCATCATCCTCCGCAAATCTAGCAGATATGAAGGTCTCCCAAGCACGCCTGCCTCATCCAGCCACTGCGGGGGTGTCACCCCCATCATCATTGCCTCCTAGGGCCTCCTCACCCTCATCCCCGTCGGCATCCTCCTCATTGGAAGAGACGTCCAGCTCCTCCATTTCCTCCTCAGCCAGCTCCTCTTCCCATTGCAGCACCAGGTAGTAAAGGGCGCAGCAGATGACGGTGATGCATGACACTCTCTGCAGACTGTATTGTAGGGCTCCACCAGACCGGCCCAGGCACTGGAACCTCATTTTCAGCATCCCAATGGTCTGCTCCACCAAGTTGTGAGCTGCAGCATGAGCCTTGTTATAATCAGTCTTTCATCCTGGCTGTTCTAGTCCTGGGTGAAATGCTCAAATTTGTGTGCCCCCGTAAAGACAGCACCCATGACCTCATGGATGCATTTGTGGATGGAGGTTTGTGAGATCCCACAGAGTTCACTTGTGGAGCCCTGAAAGGAGCCACTGGCATAGAAATTGAGCGTCATGGTCACTTTCACAGCCACTGACAGTGGATGTCCTCAATAACCACATGGCACCAAATCCTGCAGTAGCTGGCAAATGTGACCAACCAGTTCCCTAGACATGCACAGTCTCTGGCGACACTGGTTCTCGGTCATCCACAGGAATGAAAGGCAGCATCTATAGACCCTTGGTGTCGCTGGGCACAGGCCTTTCGAGATCCTGCTGTGGCTCTTGGGCGGTGAGTGTGAGAGCCCCATCTGCCTCTTCTTCCTGAGGGTGCAACTCCTGCCTCTGTGCAGCCAGCAATCTCAATCGCTCTCTCCTCCGTTGCCTTCACTCTCTGTAGGCCATCAGACATATAGCTACTTCACCAGGCTCCATGATCCTGATGTACGCCTCCTGCAGGATGGAAGAGAGTAACACGCGGGTTAAGTTGGGTGTACTAGGAACCTGTCCTGGTTAAGTGTGAAGGCCCCTCTAATGCTTCCCACAGAGTGCTGGCCACTACTTGGATGGCCGGAGTTTAGTGCGCTTCATGGCTGCCCCAAAACCCCACCCACTTCTGCCCCAGTTTACCCAGCCAATTGGTGGCAGCTTTGCCCATTGGACTGCATTTGGTGCTCTCAGCTTAGGCGCAGGCATTCTCCTAACCCACACTGCAAGGCTGCACTGTTAGCTTGAACCATGGGGGAGACTGGGCCAAACTGGGATGCTGAGATTGCAAGGGGCTGTAAGCACCTCCACCAGTGACTGCTCCATGGCCGGCGTTAGCGAGGAGATTGTACAACATGTGCAGACATCCAACTGTTCTGCTGACAATTAAAATGCTCATGACTTTGCAGTTTGTGCTGGGAGGGGGTGGGAGGGGATTGGGTTTGGGGGGGCTGGTGGTGGCAAAGTGGGCTAGGGGGGGTGAAAAACTCTGGAGCATTTGGTGGCATTTTGTTGCCTCTGTGTTGCTTCACTGGGCAGATAGGCTAGATGCCTGACTCCAATCATATCAACAGAAAAGTCTGGAAAAATGCAGCAGGTCTGACAGCACCTGTGGAGAGAGAAACAGAGTTAATGTTTCGAGTCCGTGTGACTTCTTCAGAGCTAAAGAGAGGTAGAAATGCAATGAAACTCATACTGTTTAAGAGGGTGGAGCAGGTGAAGCAGGAAAGAAGTCCAACAATAGGTGGGGGCCGTTACCAGCATCGGCAGTATTTTTGCTTTTATCCATTTATATCAATGTGGCTGTGTCTGAACTGTTTCAGTTACAGAGGAATGGTCACTTTATACTGGTTTCCTAATGTATGTCCACTTCCCTCGCCCACCCTACCCCCCAACCCAAATACTTGTGTGCTATATTGAATGGCAGGTCCCCCCCTCCACAAGACACCTCAGTGGCAGGGCTCTGCTTTCCTCCCTCCCCACCCCCCCTTCAATGGCAGGGTTGCCCTTAACCCTGACCCCCCAGCGCCCCTCAAGCTTGAAGTCCAACAACAGGTGGCCCTGGCGAGCGCTGCAAAACTTTACTGTGTGCTCGCCTGCGAGTTCCCCTCAAAGTGCAGGCTGCCAAGTGCATGTCGCATATGTGCGGCTGTGAAACACATCGGCGTGCTTTCCTGCCGACATGGACGGATGATCCAGCATGGGGGGGGTTGGGGGTGGGGGGGGGGGGGGGGGTGGGGGGGTGATGATTCTGGGGGGCTGGCCTGATAATGATATGCTGATGTTTTACAATGAGGTTCCTGACGTCCAATGGCGTGAATTGCGGTCTGCCGTCGGGTGGGCTAAGCAGGTGGTCACAAATTAGTTTCCCGCCGTCGTAAAAACAATCATGTCATATTGCACAGTCTGCTCACGCCACACCGATCACGCCTGACACCAGTGGGTACGGAAATTCTACCCGTTAACTCTGTCTCTCTCTCCACACATGCTGCCAGTCCCCCTGAATTTTACCAGCAATTTCTGTTTTTATTAGCAATTTATTTAACCCTGGGTGCTCTGTATTGATTAAATAAATGTCTTTAGTGGACTGCAGCACTTGCAAAAGCATTTACTTTGTCCTGGAGAGAAACACAACTAAAGTGAGCCAACACTGAGCTATAATGTTGTCAAAATGCATTGTTCTTTTTGTGACGAGAAGAATAAATATTCAAGATCTCAAACATGTTCATGTATTAGCGTCATTCAAAGGCACATTCAGTAGGATTATTGGTTAGTGTCTTGAATGTTGTATCCCAAGTAGCTGCTTCATTTGAAATATTGCAAATAATTTAAGAAACCTGCATCTTTTATTTCTTGGCAGCTGTAAGTCATGCTTGACTTGCACCTCAAATTTGACACTCGTCTGAATGGAATTGTTCTGCATGAACTACTTAATAAAATGGGTTAAGAAATTTGATGACTTGTGCCTGTGTTATACTGCAGATATTAGTTTAACATCATTACTGTTCAGAGACACTGGGGGCTGGCAGTCTCGAGACTGTATTTTCGCTCCTGTTCACTTTTGTACCAGAGAAATGGGGGCTATGGGGCAATTGAATGAGGGTCGCATTTTACTTTGACAATGTAACCTCTGGGCCAACAAGATCTGTGCAGGTGTTAAGATGGTACAAGAATTAACCAGGTGGGAACTTTCCGTAGAGCACCACACGACGTTGGGACTGCAGAAGTGTGAAGTCAAAGCGGACTCGCATCTCGAGCTGTCCACGGAGCTGGGTTGTGAGGTGCTGGGGGGGAGGGCTTGGGGGGGGTAGGTGGTACCATTGAATCGGAAGGGGAGGCGGGTGAAGTGTCCAATTCATTCAGGGGCACAAAAGGTTGGGGATGTCCTTCCCACCCAGAAGTCAATCGAGTCCCTTTAGTTTCCAATTAAGGCCTCTTCAGGGCCTCATCCCAGTGTCTCTGTCATTCTGCCAGTGGCAGGGTGTCAGGGGGAGGGGGCTACGCCACATGGAGAGATCTCCCAGTAAAAGCTGGTATCCTTTCTATGGGCCTGAGTGGGTGTCTATGGAGCCTTCTTGATTGGCACCCTTGGAGGACCGCTCCCATGAAGCACCCCTTCCTGCCCTCAGCAATGACATCCACCCCCTCACTAAGGCCTGCCTGACTAGCCCCGGTGAACTAGTGCAACCCAACTTACCTGGATTCCGGGGCCTGCTCTATGTTGCTGTTTCTGCTTCAGTATCTGTGGAGTCGCGATTGGTGCTAAACATTGTGCGTTCATCAGAGAATGTCCCCATTTTCGAACTTATGATGGAAGGAAGGTCATTGATTAATCTAGACCCCAATTGCACAAGAGTAAATACCCTCTCTAAATCCACCCTGTCAAGACCACTCAGGGTCTTAAAGGTTTCAGTTGAGTCACATCTTACTCTTCTAAATTCCAGTGGATACAAGCCTATCCTGCACAACCTTTCCTTGTAAGACAACCTGCCCATTCCTGGTATTAGTCAGGTAAACCTTCTCTAAAATGCTTCTAATGCATTGACATATTTTATTAAATAAGGAGAACACTACTGTACACAATACTCCAGATGTGGTCTCACTACTGTGCTATACAACTGAAGCATAACCTCCCTATTTTTGTAATCAATTCCCCTCACAATAAATGATAACATTCCATTAGCTTTCCTAATTACCTGCTGTACCTGCATACTGACCTTTTGTGATTCATGCACTAGGACACCCAGATCCCTCTGAATCTCAGCCCTTCAATCTATCACCATTTCGATAATAGGCTTCTTTTTTATTCTTCCTGCCAAAATGAACAATTTCACATTTGCTCACATTACACTTCATTTGCCAGATCTTTGCCCAATCACACAGCCTATCTATGTCCCTTTGTCGCCTCCTTATGCCCTCTTCACAATTTACTTTCCTACCTATCTTTGTGTCTTCAGCAAATTGAGCAACCATTCTTTCAGTCCCTTCATCCAAGTTATTTATATAAATTGTAAAAAGCTGAGGGCCCAGCACTGATCCCTGTATCACACCACTCATCATATCTTGCCAGCCAAAAAAAGACCCATTTATGCCAGCTTTTTGCTTCCTGTAACCTAGCAAATCTTCTGTCCATGCCAATAGTGTTGTGGTATTGTTGTTGGACTAATAATCCAGAGACCCAGTGTAATGCTCCGGGGACCTGGGTTTGAATCCCACCATGGTAGATGGTGAAATTTGAATTCAATAAACATCTGGAATTAAAAGTCTAATGATGACCGTTGTCGATTGTTGTAAAAACCCATCTGGTTCACTAATACCCTTTAGGGGAAGGAATTATGCCATACTTACCCAGTCTGGTCTGGCTTACGTGTGACTCCAGACTCACAGCAATGTGGTTGGCTCTTAAATGCCCTCGGAAATGGCCTAGCAAGCCACACAGTTGTATCAAACCCCCACAAAAAATGAATGAAACCAAACGGATCACTTGACATTGACCTAGGAACCGGAAACGACAATGACAAACTCAAACTCAGCCTTGTCGACCCTGCAAAGTCCTCCTTACTAAGAACTGGGGGCTAGTGCCAAAATTGAGAGAGCTGTCTCATAGACTAGACAAGCAACAGCCGGACATAGTCACCCTCATGGAATCATATCTTACGGATAATGTCCCTGACACCACCATCAGCATCCCACCGGCAGGACAGACCCAGCAGAGGTGGCGGCACAGTGTTTACAGTCGGGAGGGAGTTGCCCTGGGAGTCCTCAACTTTGACATCAGACCCCATGATGTCTCATGGCATCAGGTCAAACATAGGCAAGTAAATCTCCTGCTGATTAATACATACCACCCTCAGCTGAAGAATCAATGCTTCTGTATTTTAACACCACTTGGAGGAAGCACTGGGGGTGGCAAGGGTGCAGAATGTTCCCAATGTACATCAATGTCCATCACCAAGAGTGGCTCGGGAGCACCACTACAGACCGAGCTGGCCGAATCCTAAAGGACATAGCTGCTAGACTGGGTCTGCAGTAGATGGTGAGGGAACCAACAAGAGGGAAAAGAATACTTGACCCCATCCCCAACAACCTGCCTGCCGCAGATGCATCTTGTCCATGAGAGTATTGGTGGGGGTGACCAGTGCACAGTCGTTGTGAAGACGAGGTCCCGCCTTCACATTGAGGATACCCTCCATTGTGTTGTGTGGTACTACCACCGCATTGAATGGGATAGATTTTGAACAGGTATAGCAAATCAAGGCTGGACAACCATGAGGTGCTGTGGGCCATCAGCAGCAGCAGAATTGCACTTGAACACAATCTGTAAGCTCATGGCCTGGCATATGCCCCACTCTACCAATACTGCCAAGCCAGGGGATCAACCTTGGTTCAATGAAGAGTGTAGGAGGGCATGCTGGAGCAGCACCAGGCAAACTTAAAAATGAGGTGTCAACTTGGTGAAGCTATAACACATGACTACTTGCATGCCAAACAGCATAAGCAGCAAGTGATAGACAGAGCTAAGAGCTCCCACAAACAACAGATCAGACCTAAGCTCTGCAATCCTGGCATATCCAGTGTGAATGATGGTAGACACTGCAGGAGAAGGCTCCACAAATATCCCCATCCTCAATGATGGGGGAGTCCAGCACATCAGTGTAAAAGGTAAGGCTGAAGCATTTGCAACAACCTTCAGCCAGAAATGTCGGGTGAATGATCCATCTTGGCCTCCTCCAGAGATCCCCAGCATCACAGATGCCAGTCTTCAACCAATTTGATTCACTCCGCGTGATATCAAGAAATGGCTGAAGGCACTGTACACTGCAAAGACTATGGGCCCTGACAATATTCCAGCAATAGCACTAAAGGCTTATGCTCGAGAACTTGCCGCACCACTAGCCAAGCTGTTCCAGTACAGCTACAACAATGGCATCTACCCAACAATGTGGAAAATTGTCCAGGTATGTCCAGTGCACAAAAAGCAGGACAATCCAACCCAGCCAATTACCACCCCATCAGTCCAATCTCGATCATCAGTAAAGTAGTGGAAAGGGTCATCAACAGTGCTATCCAACGGCACTTGCTTAACAATAACCTGTTCACTGACACCCAATTTGGGTTCCACCAGGGCCACTACTCAGCTCCTGACATCATTATAGCCTTGGTTCAAGCATGGACAAAAGAGCTGAATTCTCAAGGTGAGGTGAGAGTGACTGCCCTTGACATCACACTGAGTGTGGCATCAAGGAGCCCTAGCAAAACAGGAGTCAATGGAACTCAGGGGAAAACTCTATGCTGGTTGGAGTCATACCTAGCACAAAGGAAGATGGTTGTGGTTGTTGGAGATCAGTCATCTCAGCTCCAGGCCATCACTGCTGGAGTTCCTCAGTGTAGTGTCCTGGGCCCAACCATCTTCAGCTGCTGCATCAATGACCTTCCTTCCATCATAAGGCCAGAAGTGGAAATATTCTCTGATGATTGCACAATGTTCAACACCATTCACAACTCCTCAGATACTGAAGCCGTCCATTTCTAAATGCAGCAAGGCCTGAACAATATTCAGGTTTGGGCTGACAAATGGCAAGTAACATTCGCACCGCACAAGTATCAAGCAATGACCATCTCCAACAAGAGAGAATCTAACCATCACCCCTTGACATTCAATGGCATTACCATTACTGAATCCCCCACTATCAACATCCTGGGAGTTACCATTGACCAGAAACTGAATTCAACTAGCCATATAAATACTGTGGCTATAAGGCAGGTCAGAGGCTAGAAATCATGCAACTATTAGCTCACCTCCAGACTCCCCAAATCATGTCGACCATCTACAAGGCGCAAGTCAGGAGGTTGATGGAATACTCATCACTTGCCTGGATGAATGCAGCTCCAACAACACTCAAGGAGCTTGACACCATCCAGGACAAAGCAGCCCACTTGATTGGCACCACATCCACAAACATTCACTTTGTGCACCACTGATGCACTGTAGCAGCAGTGTGTACCATCTACAAGATGCACTGCAGCAATTCCCCAAAACTCCTTAGGCAGCACCTTCCAAACCCACGACTCTACTATTTAGAAAGGCAAGGGCAGTAGATAGATGGGAATATCACCACCTGGAAGTTCCCTCCAAGTCACTCACCATTCTGACATTGCCGTTCCTTCACTATCACTGGGTCAAAATCCTGGAACTCCCTCCCTAGCAGCACTGTGGGTGTATCTACACCACATGGACTGCAGCGGTTTAAGAAGATAGCTCACCACCACCTTTTCAAGGGCAACTAGAGATAGCAATAAATGCTGGCCCACCTAATGAAGCCCACATTCCGTGAATGAATAAAAAATAAATAAATTACCCCTGTACCTTGAGCTTTTATTTTTCGCAATAACCTTTGATGTGGGAGTTTATCCAATGCC